>NW_024387039.1:52186-143812 GCF_900408965.1 Simochromis diagramma | reverse complement strand
GGGAATAAATTCTCTGGCCATTACGTCATCGGTTAGGAAATGGTCTTAGTTTGATAGAAACCCTCTCGACTTGTTAGACCTGAGAAACTTGCGCTACAGGAAACAAAACTGTGTTTTCTTGAAGACATAGTAGTGAGCTTTAGCTGAGTCGATTCACCTTTGATATGCAGAGCTTGTGCCGTTTCTTCAAGAATAAAGGTCGTATCGCTCTGTGTATCAAGGAGCGCGTACACAAGAATTTCATGCTCTGGCTCACCTTTGGTTGACACCCATACTGGAATAATGGAAGATGTGTGAGTGTCGTCAACATTCTGTGTGACTCTGTTAGAAGTCGCTTCACTTGTTGTGGTGTGACACTGTTGTCTTGTGAGACATCTGCGTTCCGTTTGTCTTGTCCTGTCACTTGTTCTATTGTGTGGATTTCTCCTTGTTCTGTCTTCCTTCAGTGCGATTGTCATGAAAGACATGTTGGATGTCTTTTATTACATGTTGTCACAGGTTTCTCTCCCTTCGCAATCCTTGGAGCGATGACCAGAGTTCAGACAGCCAAAACAGAACTTCTTGTCTTGAACAAACTTAGTCTCTCAACAATGCTCTCATTTATGAACCTTCTACACTTAAGTAGGCTGTGACTCGACCTTTCACAGTACACACAACTAGCACTAACAGTCCTTTCATTTGAGTAGTTGCTAGCACCTTTGCTCCATTGCCTCTGTTCCTTGTTGTTTTTTGCCCCTTCAGTTTCACTTGGCTTCAGAGCAAAGAGAGATGTTATGGGATTACAGGCAATTTTGGCTTTCCCGTGAGATGAAATCTACGAATTGCTGAAGCTTGGAAAGGTGTGAGTCTCTTCTTGCACTTCTGTAACCTTTCTGTTCCACCTTGAAGTCAGCCCATCTGGAAGTTTTGCGAGCATTTTTTGGTTTTCATTGCAGTCATTGAGCACTTCAAGCCCCTTCATTTGCGACATGGCTGTCTTACAGCAGCAAAGGAAGTCAGCAAATGCTTGAAGTTCCATACTGCCTTTAGAGCTTATCTTAGGCCATGCGTCAAGTTTGTCTCTGAAGGCCTTTGCTACGAGGAAGGGATTTCCATACCTCTCTTCGAGAACTGTCCATGCTGCATAGTATGCAGACTCTGTGCCAAGCGGGAAGTAGCCTTCTATTGCCTTCCTTGCAGGTCCACTTACATATTTCCTCAGATAATAAGTCTTCTCTTCAGTTGGTATATTTTTCCTGTCAATCAGAGTCTGAAAGGAAATTTTCCAATCATTATATCTGATAGGGTCGCCACTGAATATTGTTGGCTCTGGTACCGGAAGACGACTTGCATTAAGAGACACTGCAAATGCTTTGACCAGATCTTCTGTGTTCACCTCTTTGTGCGGTGTCACATTTCGTGGCGAGGAACACCGTTTCATATGCTGGTCATTGTTTTCAGACTTGACTTCATTTTTATCAGATCTGTGGTGAAGTAGGTTGTATATTTCTTCATCTGAACATTCACTTTGTTCATACACTCGCTGTTGAGCCTTTGCTGCATTCAGCTTTTTTACAGTCTCAAGTCGCTCTACTTCTCTGCGCTTAGCTTCTAGAGCCTTTTGTCTTTGTGCTATTTCTGCTCTGCCTTTCAATTTCCTTCATATGGATTTCTTGTACAAGCAGAACTTGGAGAGCAGCCTCATTTGCTGCAACTTCAGCAGCTGCATCTTGTCTTTTAGCCGAGAGCCGGCTGGAGTGTCTAGAGGAAACCCTCGAATGAGAAGAGAGCTTTGTGTGGTGTGACTTAACACTCATCCTGTCTGAGGCTTCTAACTTAGGCATAGACTCAGTCTCCTTCCATTTTTCATCCCTTTGACTTTTCACATCTGAGGCTACGTATTTAGATGAAGACTCAGTGTCCTTCCAAAGTTCTTCATCTCTTTGAACCTCCGCATTACTTGGGCTTGGACACTTTCTTACAGATTCGATAATTGTCTTTGTTATGGCTTCACACGTATCCATCCTTCGTCTTGTGTCACTATCTGGAGATTCAATACGTCTCAAGTCATCATAGGCTGCATTCACATCCTTAGAAGCACTCAAAACCTTGGAAACATGTTCTTGTAGCAGATCCTTTGAGCATTGACCATCTATAGCTCCTTTGGCATTCTTAATGACAACCTTCCACTTCTCATAGCGCACACTGAAACGATGTGCAGCCTTCTTTATGTGCTCACCGTACAGTTCTTTGCCCTTTTCCGTCAATGTACGGACTCGTTGGCTCTGTCGTGCTCTTTGTGAGGTAGTAGAAACATCATCAGCTGTGCCTTCAACTGCTTGTAGTTGCTCATCTGCAGAAAGTTGTTCCACATCACCCTTTTCACTGACTTCTGGATTAGCCTCAAACTCTGCCATTGTTGGAGGGGTTTGGGTTTTTTGTGTATCTTACTTAGCCTTAATGTAAAGGTGCAGCAGCTTAAATTTGATTTGTTAGTTGAGGAGCAAATGAATATTAATCTTCATTTACTGTTACAACTTTAAAGCACAGTAATTACTATTACTCCTTAAACATCACTTAACATGTATACTTAACTCACATTACATCTCTTCTCCAAGCCAGTAATACTGTTTCTTACAGCAACTGCTGAAGCCCACCATATGCACGATGCACAGGTTACTCATCACAACATTAACTTAACACTGTATGAATATCAGTCACTTGAACAGCAGAAATGTAAACAATGAGAAGGAAAGAAAAAAGAAGAAATATTCCAGTCCTTTGTTCATTTATAAAAGGAAACTTATCTTAATTAATTTTACAGTCCTTTTCCTTTTTTATTTCTCTTTCTTGTGGTTAATTATATTGAGTCCTTTAACTGAGGCAACACTTATTTTCGGGGCACCTGAATTTCCTGCGGGGCTGCGTCCTTCATCTACCCGTGCAGAGCGGAGTTCTCACTGTAGCACCCTCAAGGATTGACGTACGCACGATGTAGTTATAAAACAGGGTTTATTCTGGTCTTGGCAACCCGTGAGAACTGCTCACGGACAAAACAATAAAACAAAAACATCACATCAAAATGCGCTCTTGTACATAGTGTCAATCAATCAAAAAAATCCTTAATTACAGAAAATAAACCATTTAACATACACAAACCTCGTGAGCTGACATCCAGGAAGTGCTAAATAGAGCTTTATGGCCTTATTGCCTTATCTTCCATCTTCTTCGTCAATTATTTTCACTCTTTAAACAATATTTTCTCCATGTGTGGAGCTAACTGTGAGTTGCAGCATGCAGACACCATGTGTGCTAGCAAAAGAAAAGTGGCTGGGTGGAGACCCAAACAGCAAAGCTGTACCCTAAACAGTTCACCACCAGAGGGCGCAAAGGAACAAAATCCAGACATACAGCTTAACAAATATTAAATGCAACAAACATCAAATGCAAAAGACCGTTACACATATCTTTGGTCAGGTGATAAGTGATAGCCTCCGTAATGTCTTTGTGCCTGCGGGAGTTCGACGTGTATAGGGAAGCGCTGTATAAGGTTCCCGTTATTGATGTTTGGGTGGTTGACCGGGACGGATTTTCTCCTGTCACTTTCTCGTCATCCCTGACGTGCTCTCCGTTGTTGTTTCCCTGCTAATTTTAGCATCACACGGCACAGCTTCTGTATCACGTGGTATAAGGCTCCGCCCTTGTCATTTGTTGAGCAGGAAGAGTGAGCGCTTGTTTTCATGCAGAGTACGTCCCGGATCAAAATGTGAAGTTTTACAAATCACCACTTCTTTAGTTAATATCATTTCAGTCTCAGACAATCTCGTTTCTCTTACAGAGGTTGAATGCACCTTCTGCGGATGGCGGTACCACACAGTGTGCGTGGACTTCCCCTGCACAGAAGGCAACTACAAATGCTGTGAATGCTAAATAAAGAGAAACAAATGATCCCTGTTGTCTTTGCTTGATGATTGGTTTGAGTCTTGACAATCCACATTGCTGGCGTTGCATCTTTCAATGCCAGCAATGGCAGGTATCAGTGCTCAAACCTTTTGTGTTTGTTTCCAACAAGTTGCCCACCTCGGGAAACAAAAATGTGTTCTTTTACTTGTCAGATGAACATATGAGACACTTTGACTCTTCAGTGCAGTGTGGAGCCTAACAAAGATCTGTTTTGTGTCCCAGCTGATCAGCAGGAGGAGGAGAGTCTGACGGAGCAGCAGAGGAACATTTTCAGCTACTTGGACTCAGCTCAGCCACTACAGAGGAAACAATGAGCTCAACACAGAAGGTGACAGACAGAGCAGGACCATATGACCAAAGATATTTATCACCATATACATTTGAACATTTGCCATAACGATGTAGCTGACGATAGAATTGACACCAGACAAAATACTTTACAGCTGCACAACTTTATTAAAAACCCATCAATGTATTTTCACTGAAACAAGCAGCTGTTGTTTATGTGCATTAAAGTTATATAAAAATGTAACAGTGCAAATGCAAATTCCTCGCTGACAGTTTAACCAAAAGGCGTTTCCAGTGGAAACTGGCCGACACATCCTGAGCATAACCATGTATAATATCCACTAAACTTCAGAAGAGGTTATACAGTCGTGGCCAAAAGGTTTGAGAATTGCATAAATATTGGAACCTGGAGAAGTTGCTGCTTAAGTTTTTATAATAGCATTTTGCCTGCACTCCAGAATGTTATGAGGAGTGATCAGATGAACTGCATCGTCCTTCTTTGCCATGAAAACGAACTTAATCCCCAAAAAGCCTTACCACTGCATTTCATTGCTGTCATCAAAGGACCTGCTGAGACCATTTCAGTGATCGTCTTCTTAACTCAGGTGAGAATGTTGGCGAGCACGAGGCTGGAGATCATCATGGCTGTATCCCGATTCAGGTTCTGCAGCTTTAAAGTCCTCAAGGGCCGCGTACTCAAAGACCGCTAAGGCCGAAGTGCGAGGCTCGTAGGCTCGTGAAATGGGACGTCTAGCCTCCGTCGCGCTGCCCAGGTTGCCTAGCAACCATGATACTAACAGCTGGAAACGTTTCATACAGCTTTGTTTGACAGAAATGAAGGAGAACATATTTAGTTCAGTTTGTTTCTACATGAGCTCTGTGTGATTTGATGAGTATCTGAGGCTGAGACCACAGGACTGTGAAACATGATTGTTGGGCTTCATTTCTGTGCTGAACAGTCGTTTAAGATTAGCTGTAAATAACAATTAGCTGATGTTGTTCATGAGACTAAAGTCATCTCACTGTGGTAATGTAAATATAATATGGCCAATATTATAGTTATTATATTAATCACTTCACTCACAGACAAGTATCTGTGACAGTGTGTATACAGATGTATCATATATAAGAGACAAATATTGTTCTTTAATATGTTGGTACTAAATTTGGCTCAATGCTTACATATATGTGTAAAAAGCAAATGTAGGAGCTGTGATAACTGTGTCTGATAGAATGAAGAGTAGACTGATATATGAAATATTCCTTTATTGGGTGAGAAAATCAGACCATGTCATAACTGCTGTAAGTCACACAGAATAGATATCAGAGCCTTAAACAGGCTGACTTCTGCTAAATGGGTCAAACTGGGCAGAAAGTCTACAAACACATAACATCCTTATAGAATATGATGTAACACTATAGATCAACTTAGCTCAGAATATATAAAGCATATAAACAGTTACAGCAATATGATGCAACAAACACAGCAGCTACTGATCCAAAATACTCAAAGCTTCATAGAACTGAAACCAACATTTATTTTTAGCTCCATTCTGCTGCTGATACAGACTTTAGGTTTCTGAACATTAAACTTGTTGCTGCCTTTCATAGTGTGTAACTTGAAGGCCCTGAGTACTTTCTCCCACACTGAAAACACTGGGATGATCACATTATTTGAACATTACCTAATAAGACTGATTCAGCACAGACAGTTATGTTAAACTTTTCTAGCAGTCCTTCACAAACAGGGAACAGTCTGTCTATTCTCTCCATCTGTCAGCTGCTGCTGGCTCTTCCTCCTCCTCTTCCTCACACACTGCTGAGTTTGTCCTGGTGGATCATCAGGGCTGCAAAGCCTCACAGATGATGTGCAGCAGTGGCTCCCTCAGTCTGTCCTCACTCTGGACACTTGCAGTCGTCACACATGGAAATCAAATGTGTGATAAGCTGCAGGATTCAAACACAAGTGTAACTTATAAACACATGTTCATACTTTTATTCCACAATCAGAGAGAAAGAAACAGAGAGAGAGTGCAGGACAGACAGACAGGTGACAGTCTCAGGTGTACACACTGCTACACAACAGCACCAGAGAAGCAGGATTTAGTGTTTGTGTTATTACGAGTGTAAACAAGAAGAGTTCCAGATGGTGCAGTGGACACATGTGTGACTGCTGTGATTAAAGCATCTTTCTTTCAGCTTAACGAGTGAACCGTCAGCTCGTTCAAACACACGTTAAAGTGCGTTTGGCTCGACACCACCGAACAGAGGCAGCAATATAACACAGCTAACATTAACAGTGCAGTGAATCCTGCTTGTGCCGTGATGTTCAGGACTGCAAACCGAGCAGCATCACTGACTTTCAGCTTGTTGTGTTTGTGGATATATGACTGACTTTAATTATCCACAAAATCATCACATTCTCTGTCAGATTAAGGTCGACTATTGAACGGCGTATATTTTAAAGGCTTTAAAACCAAGTTAACGCTGAAAGTACAAACATCACTAATGTCACATAACTCTGCCGACAAGGCATAGCTATGGCTATGAAATGCTCTTTGTGTATCACTTCTTCATTATGAAAGATGTCATTAATGCACTAGTAATGTCTCATCTGGAGTATTGTTCAATCATTTGGTCAGCAGCTAATAAGACAGATCTTAACAGACTTCAGTTAGTCCAGAATAAGGCGTCCAGATTAGTGTGAAGATGTTCATACTATACTAATATTGATAAAATGCATAATAACCTTTCTTGGCTTCCTGTACAGGCTAAAATATTCTATGGCTTACTTGTAGTTCTAAAGAAAGCAATTCTGTTAAACACACCACATTTATTCTGCTCAGCTGCAGTATCCAGATGAAATACATCATCATATTACACAGTTTTCAACAAACTGCAATTTAGTAAATGCTCGAGTTAAAAGTAACGTTTTGTAAAACTGTTACATTTAGAGCAACTTTTAAGTGGAATAAGTTGCCTTAAAAAATTAGAGAATTATTCAAAACTTCAATGAACACTTAAAAGCCGATTTACAGAGCTTTTAGTTGTTGTCAATATTGTAAGACATGATTTGTTTTTGATATTTGTGTAATGTGCCTCAATGTTATTATTATTATTATTATTATTATTATTATTGATTGCTTATATTTGAACAATTGTGAAACCTCACTGTGGATGTAAGAGTGAAATTATGTGGATATCTTGAATCCACTTTATTGTGTAATATTTTATGTGAGTATTTGATGGAAGACGAGCAACATCTGTTGTGGAAGCTAACGGGGTTCCTTTAGAATAAACAAACATGGGATTTATTATCACTGAATAATTATGTATAAATCTATACAAATTATAGAAATATGTAATAGGAAACAACAAAATAATCTAAATTATAAAATACTGTGTGTGTGTGTGTGTGTGTGTGTGTGTGTGTGTGTGTGTGTGTGTGTGTACACAATCAGGAGGGATGGGCATGATTTTAGTGTTTGAACAGTCATGAATTATCTTTAACAGCAGGTTGGATGTAATGTGTTAGAACTACCAGCAGGTGGGGATAAGAGACCTTTAAGGTGTTTGGTGCCACGCTCCACCTTCAGGTTTAAAACTAGTGTTAATGGAGTTTGAAGGTTCAGTTTGTTCCATGGCTGCATTTCACTCACTGCCTCTGTTTGTATCTCTGTCACTGCAGGACCAACATGGAGCCAGAAGTCAGCGCTCTCAGGAGGCCGACAAACCTCACAGAAGAAAGGGAGAGAAAAAACACACCTGTGACGAGTGTGGGAAGGGTTTTACTGTGAGGGCTTCACTAAAACAGCATCAGGTCATCCACACTGGAGAGAGACCGTTCAGCTGTGACTTGTGTGGAAAGTCTTTTTCCTTGAAGGGTTCCCTAAAAAAACACCAACTCATCCACAGTGGAGTTAAAGCGTACAGCTGTGATCAGTGTGGCAGAGCTTTTACTCACAGTAGCCACTTACAGAGTCATCTAGTTACCCACTCTGGAATTAAGCCATACAGCTGTGATCAGTGTGGCAGAGCTTTTACTCACAGTAGCAACTTACAGAGGCATCTAGTTACCCACTCTGGAATTAAGGCATACAGCTGTGACATCTGTGGAAAAACTTTCAGCCAGAGAGGGTACCGAAATACACACCTACGCATTCACACCAGACATGATGTGTACTGCTGTGAACAGTGTGGCAAACAGTTTACAACAGACGCACACTTACAGCAACACATGTTTACCCACACTGAGGAGAGACCTTATCAATGTGACCTGTGTGAGAAGACTTTTAAATCTCCACATGACCTGAGACGACACCAACAGATCCACACCAGAAAGAGACTCTACAAGTGCAGCTACTGTGAGGTATGTATTTATATTGTTATCTTGTCATTTTAGCCTGACTGTTTGGAACAACTCTGCTCATTAAACTGTGTTAGCATGTTAGCAATTCTACTGCATGGAAAAGCAGCTCTGAGTGATTATTTATATTTTCCTTTCAGTTATGATTTTAGTATTACTGTAGTATTATGGTGGTAGTATTGTAGTTATTGCAGCCCAGTAAACTGAGTGTGTTAACTGAAACAGTCAAATGTAGTTGGACGTCTGCAGAGATGCTCTTTATTTCAGGCGACGTTCAGGATACAAATGTTGAAGGACTGACTTACACTGTCTTTGTGTCTTTGTTTAGAAGCAGAGCGACACAGATGGATCCAGTTCTCAACCCTGTCATCACTGTGGTGGTGGGAAAGACTTTCATTGTGACCTCTGTGGAAAAACTTTCAGTCAGCAAAAGACCCTAAAAGTACATCAACGTAGACACACTGGAGACAAACTGAAATACTGCAAAGAATGTGGGAGAAGCTTCACCACAACAAATCATTTAAAACGACATGAACTGATTCACAGTGGGGTTAAAAAGCACCTCTGTGATCAGTGTGGGTCATCCTTCACCACTGAAGGTCAGCTTAAATCACACAAACGAGTCCACACAGGAGAGAAACCACACAAGTGCAGACACTGTGAGAGAAGCTTCTCACAGTCACATAGTCGTAACATTCATGAACGTGCACACATGGAAGGAAACTACAGCTGTGACCAGTGTGACAAGAGCTTCAGGAATCTCAGTTCATACTCTGCACACAAACGATCCCACGTTACTAATAAACTGTTTCACTGTTACCAATGTGCCCAAACATTCACCTCATTGTCTGCTCTGTGCAAACATCAGCGCGATCACTCAGGGCTGAAATCACTCCCATCACTGGATCACAGTGAATCTGAAGACACAGAAAGATCCTCTGGTTTCTGTGTCAGACTCAAAAAGCTTGAGATCAGGCTCCACAGAGTTCAGATAGAATCATTTAAACTTGTGTTGAACTGAACTGGTTGCTGGGCTGAACTTCTACATAATACAGATCTACATGGGATCTTCTTTTCTGTTGTTTTACTGAGTCAGTTTTGTCCTTTTTTCTCTGTCCTGGTTTTGCTCGTCTGTAAATGATTGAAACTCAGTCAAATAGTTCATTGTTCTCCAGCAAAACGTTTTGGAAACTCATGTTTAACCTTTAAAACTCTGACATGTTTTAGCACACAAGGCTTCATCGGGGAGTTCACTCATGATTGGACCATGAGAACAAAGGTTTTTAGTTCTTTCAAAGAGAGTCTTGGAGATGTTTGATGTTTCTGTTTTTCTGAAACCACCTGAAAGAAAAACTATTTTTCTTGCTTTATGTAGTGTGGAAGTTTTTAATGTTTCTTCATCTGTGATGTTCTTGAATGTGTTCACGTGAAGATGGTACAAATAAACTGTCCTTTCAGCTTTAGCTCCTAATTTATTCATTATTTATGGATGTAGCACAGCAGCCGTCTCTTGATTAACACATGGAGGGCTCGGGATCTGATGGTGTCGTCTCCCTAATTTGCCCACTCAGTAAATCTCACTCATGGCCAAGAAATTGAAATAAACCTTGTTTCCCTGCTGGATAGTGATCCACTGTAACTCTGCTCCTCCTTCCTGTTTAGGATTTCTGTGGCTGAAGTAAAATTCCCTCCATCCATCACTTATCCCAGCTAACCCAAAGTGAAATAAAGTTTTGCTCGTCTTAAAAAAGCATTACAATAATGGGCATTACCAATGCAAACTGAATGATACAGAAGATGAAAGAAGAGACTTTGATCAGTTAATAAAGCTCATGATCTGGATTCATTGTGGCTGCTACACAGATACTTCTGGGTCACTTCTCTCAGTTAGGAACCTTCCTCACCAAACTGACTGTTGGACCACACCCCTAGTTTCATGAGAAATTGTTTCAGACATGATTTCTCTTCCTGTATTTCAGAGTAAAGACTGAAGTGACAAATGGAAGCATGTTTAAAAAACACAATGTGAGAGAGACGTTGAGGTCCTTAGAAGTTACCCTGGGTTTTTCTGTCACCCTGCTAGATGTTACACACCTTGTTATTGGACTGATTTCTACTGCTGGACTACTCCTGCGGAGAGTAACAATACTCTTACTAATTAGCTCCCTTTCACACCTTTGGGGATATTTATTTTTGTGTTTGCAGCGCTGTGAGCCAGAACAGCGAGAGAAAAATCTGCAACAGCGACGAGCCGAATGCTTACGTGAATCGCAGCAGCTGCACATGTGCTACGCTGAATTAGAGGATATCTTTGCTCTGGATTTCTATTTCTACTTTTTCATTTCTATATGATTCTTCTTGCATCTAAACAAAGATGATTCAATTTGCTAAATGTTGATGGCTCTTCATGCTCAGGTGTAAATGAGACGTAATATTTGCTCTTGGTTTGGTTCTCCTGTACAGAACCTTGCAGTACAACAGAAACCTAAAAACATTATTTGTAGTTGTTATTCTTAGTTGTTCTGCTGCCTAAATACCACAGGGTCTGATTATGAAGTTATTGAGCTGCACATACGTTACGACCTGCTTAAGTTCGAGGTCACAGCGTCTGTAGAGCAGCTGGAACATAATGAAGTCTACAAGGTTAAAGTTTTCTCTTCAGTTATTGTTCTTTCTGCTGCTTGGTTTGATGGATCTGAGAGCTTTTGTTTTTATTATTGTTATTATAATTATCATTAATATTTTACTCTCTAGAAGCTTTAAAATAGTGTTTGTGTTTGAAAAAATTGATTTAAGAATTGAACAGAAACATCTGTCCTTCTGAAAATTGCCCAAAGGCACGGAGACAAAGTCAAAGGATGCAACCTGTAACTTTCTCTTCCTTCATGTCAGGACCATCATCCATGATTTATATAAAATGCATATAGCAACAGTAGCACTTTAGTTTGGACTTTATGATTTCTGTAACTGGAAAATATTATTTTGTTTAAAGACAGAAGTGACCGCATAGTTGCAACATCAAAGGGAAATATTAATTAATTAGCATCAAGTATATTTGTTACTTAAGCGTTTGCACTATAACTTAAGTAGGATTATAACTTTTAAGGAAGGAAAGATTTCAGATATTTAGTTCACTGTTTCAGTTATTTTATATGAAATTAAAACATTTACGTTGGTCAAATATGATGCTCTAAATCAAATAAAAGTTTGAAAATAAATGATGTATTTTTAAATGCTGCAACAAATGTTCACAAAAAGTAACTATAATTAAAACCAGTTAAACAAAATCAAATGTTTGAATCATGCTTAACCAAATGCCAGGCTGGAGAGCTGAACCTAAAGTATACGTAGAAAGATTTCAACATCTGAGCAGTTTTTAATGTTTTTATCACATATAAATGTCACAGCAGTGGGTCCTGGCCCAATGCTTTGTGTTTTTGGTTTTCTTTGACTCTTGTTTTTCTTGCTTTTTGTTCTTCTTATTTATCAGGCTCTCAGTAATCTTAGTTCTCCCTCCCTCAGTGTTCATTTCAGCCTGTGTTTAGTTTCTGTTCCCGTGTCCCACGTTTCATCGTTTCATGTCGAGTCAGCCCTGTCTCTCTGTTTCCTGTGTCTCCCCAGTCAGCCCCGCCTCCCTCGGGCACTCATGTGTGATACAGAGTAATAAACCTGACTACATTTGCTACACTCTCTTATTACCTGTTACTTTAAAATTCATACACTAATTATGTCTGCCCATCTCTCTAATGTGAAGGTCAAAGGTCAACATCCCAGTGACATAAGAATAATCCCAAAGGGGCAAAGGCAGCGGTTAATTTAGCACATTTAGCATTAAGGGTACAGCAAGGATATACTTTTACTTATTGTGGCAGGGGTGTGGTCTCTGGCCTGCTGCAGTGGAGGCTGGTGGCGGGACGTTGGATGTGAGGGTGATGGAGCTCATGACTCTCCCCTTTATAGTGACGGAGGAGACTGGCGTGGGGGAAGCGTGTAGTGGAGGAAGCCGAGGAGAGAGCTGGTTTCTGGCTACAAAGACGGCGTCAAACCAGAAAAGATTGCTCGTGGTCAAATGTCAAAGGAGCTTGCAAAGAAAAGCGTCTGGACTTCTTTAAGTTGCTTGAAGACGTTTCACCTCTCATCCGAGAAGCTTCTTCAGTTCTAAGGTCAAATGGTGGAGAGTCCCAGATATAAACCTAGTGGGAGTGACCCCCCAGAGGGACAAAAGGACCCCCTGATGATCCTCTAATCGCCTGAGCCAAGGTGTGAAACTGGGTGTGGGCCCCAATCAGCCAGAGTTTCGGGTGAGTTCATTGTGAAACCTGGCCCCACCTTATCATGCAAATTCCTGAGATCAGATGGCCCAGGATGTGAGTGGGCGTTAAGGCGTCTGGGAAGGGATCTCAAAACTGGATTATTGATGGCAGAGAGTTGGTGTCGTAAACCCCGCCTCTGTTCAAAGATGGTCGCTCACAGTGGACATAGATGGCTTCTTTCACTCCTCTTTCAAACCATCTGTCCTCTCTGCCCAAAATGTGAACATTGGCATCCTCGAAAGAGTGACCTTTGACCTTAAGATGCAGATGGACTGCTGAGTCTTGTCCTGTGGAGGTGGCTCTTCTGTGTTGTGCCATGCGCTTGTGAAGTGGCTGTTTGGTCTCTCCAATGTAGAGGTCTGGGCATTCCTCGCTGCACTGTACAGCATACACCACATTGTTAAGTCTGTGTTTTGGCGTTTTGTCTTTCGGGTGAACCAGTTTTTGTCTGAGTGTGTTGCTGGGTCTGAAATGCACCGGGATGTCATGCTTGGAGAAAACTCTCCTGAGTTTTTCTGATACACCGGCTACATAGGGGATGACAATGTTGTTGCATCTGTCTTTCTTATCCTCCCTCGCTGGTGTCTGATCTTCTTTTCTGGGCCTCTTTGCTGACTTTAAAGTCAGCAAAGAGGCTCCTTTGACTACGATGACCTGGATGACTGAGAACCTTCACAGACACTTGTGGTCAAATAATGTGTCAATCACCTGTGAATCAAACTGTGTGTGGCTCAGTTCATGTCACAGTGTTGTTTAGTATATCTTCACTTGTCTCACTCTCCTTCTGTTCTGTCCATCAGGACGATCCTCAGCGCTTACACAGATCCTCCATCGATGTTGTAACTGTTGGCATGATGACATTGTATATAATTTGGATTATTTCTTTATCTTGTCAAGATCTATGTCATGATTGTAAATTGTTTAAGCTGTACATTACTGTTTGTTTTTTTGTAGTCAACGTTTTGGTGCTTTGTGCTTTTATTTTGAAAGTCAAGTTCGCTTACAAGTTGCGCTAGAATAAAGGTTTTTAGTGGTTTTATTATAAAGGTTTTATTATTATATAATAATGATAATAATAATATCAATAACATTGAGGCACATTGTGTGGAGGAGGTTCAGTCATATCCTGATCATCCAGACAGATTTGATGGTTTTTATCTTCACCTGCTGTGTAGAAATGGTCTGACTGGTCGCTGTTACTGGGAGGTCGAGTGGAGAGGAAGCGTTTATATATCAGTGAGTTACAGAAGCATCAGAAGGAAAGGAGGCAGTGATGACTGTGTGTTTGGAAACAATGATCAGTCCTGGAGTCTGATCTGCTCTGATGATGGTCCTGATTCTGTCAGGCACAATAACAGACTAACATCCATCATCTCCTCCTCCTCCTCCTCCTCCTCTGTCTCTAACAGAGCAGCAGTGTATGTGGACTGTCCTGCTGGCACTCTGTCCTTCTACAGAGTCTCCTCTGACACTCTGATCCACCTCCACACCTTCAACACCACATTCACTCAAACTCTTTATCCTGGGTTTTTGGTCTGGTCTCCTGGTTCCTCAGTGTCCCTGTGCTGAGTGGAGTGTAAAGAGTGTCTCCTGTTACAGAAACACTCTGACTGTTGAACAGATAGTTCAGTCTGTACATGTCTGTCTCTTTCACTCACAAACACGTTTTCAGATTCATGGATTCAATCAGTTGATGTTTGAAACTCTTCTAAATGATTCCTTGTAAACTTCTTCCTCTTCAGTCACAAACAAACAGGAAGTGATGTCACATGTGTTCCTGTCCACACAGCAGAATGAGTCTATTGCTGACAGTGATGTACAAACAGAGTGAGCATTTCTGAGGCCCAAAATAAACTGAGTAGTTCACTGAATGAACAATGGACTGTGAGCTCAGTTCCTTCATCATTAGTATGGATTATATATGTATATGTATTATATTAGTATCATATATATCAGGTGCTGCTGCTTTCAGTCATTGTGCAAATGTGCTGTTTGTAAGGTTGTAAAGCTGCAGTCAGCTGAGACTGAAGAAGTCACCTGATCAGTGAGCAAACGTTTCTGAAAACGTCCAGATGAACAGAATCAACCTTTTGGGATCAGCCAGCAATGCAGCATCATTGTTGTTCAGCTTCAGAGGTTTGCAGGAATGAACTGATGACCAGAAACAGCTGCAAAGTCCAAGAAAATACCAGCTGGAGTTCAGCTGCATTTGAAGAAGTCAAAGAAAAGTAAGGATGGCAAAGGGCGACGTTTTCTTCCAAAGAGCTGAAAACATGGTCGACGCCTCATTAGAAGAATCATCTGGACATTTGTGAGGAACTCTAACCAAGAAAGCAACGTCACACAGATCCAACAGACAGTTTCCATGACTGCAAGTGTTGAGTGGAAAAATGCTACATTGCATTATTGCATCCTCTCACCACAGGAGGCGCTGTTGGCACCACTGATTGCTGATCAGCTGTTCTCTGATGATCTGATTGATACTGTGAATAACGGGACTCACTGAACTCTGTGACACAGTGAAGATTACAGAGTTTAACTTCAACATCTGACTGACGTCACACAGACAGAAGGATGAACCAGTGAGGCACAGAACACAGTTACTGGAGATACTGGATCAGCTCCATGTGAACCTCTGATGGAGAAGCTGCTGAGCCAGAGAAACATCAGGACATGACAGCAGCTGCACTTATCTAACAACATGTAGCAGAGCTGATCTATGTTAGAGGATCTATCACAGCAGCTGAAGCCAAAGTCCAACACTGGATACCAGCTGAGCCTGTGCTGAGTGTAGTGTTACAGGAAAAGGGCAGAAACACTGGTAGCTCCCAGTGATGCTGACTGGGGCACAGAGCTGAATGATGCAGCATCAGGACACTGTTTCAGTCTGACTGACAGAGAAACCTGTAGCTGTATCTACATGTGAGGCAGAGGCCACACAAGCAGCTTTCTATGTTTCACAGTGACTGAGATCTTCAGTGGGGGTGGACATGCTCCTGTACAGACCTCTGAGGAGAACCAAGGTGCAGTCAAAGAGTCCAGTCTGTCCTCACAGATGTGAACATGTGCTTTCATCAGGTCTGCTGTCAGCTAGCAGGCTCACATCAGAATCACTGTTCCTGAAAAACACAGTCTGTGTGACATCATCAGTCAGCTGATGGTCCCAGATCTGAATGGTTTCTGTCTCTACTGAGGAAGTCAGAGAATATCACTGAGGTGTGGATCAGGTCTGAGTGAGCTGTGGAGGGACAGCTTTAAACAGTCCACAGGTCTCACGTCCTGCTCAGTCTGGTAGCAGATACCTCGTATTGTTCCAGATGTGCTGACATCAGCAGCAGCACAGCTGTGTGATACCATGAATCTCAGTTATTGATCCAACACACAGTAAATACAAAGATCAGGATTTCTGAGAGTAATCATTATGAGTCTGAACACATGATCACTGAATGTTAGTCTCCACAATAATAAGCTAACACAAGCAAACACAGCTTTCAGCTCTTATTTTGAAACTGGCTTATTTAGAGAGCTGTGATGTGAGCGTGCCTGGCTCTGAGGCACTTGGGTCAGCCTCTGTTGTTTAGAAGTGTTACAGACTGTGAATGACACAGACCTGTCAGTTTCCATGTTTGTCTGTAACACAGCTCAGGGGCTCCATGCTGAACGCATCCATCCAGTGTTATTGATCCAGGACTGATACCAGCATTGGGATCAATACTACAACACACAATCACATGTGTCCACGTGATGTGTTTGACCAGCTTTATTCATTAATGATCAATCAGCTTATTTACTGCATCTGAGTCCAGCTTCATTTAAATGATCCAACCATGAAAATGACATCAGTCCTACAGAAGCACTTCATGCTAACAGGAAGTCATTGATTAAGGTGGAATAACACAGAGACACAACCACTCACAGCTAACCTGACCCCACTAACTGCATGTGTTTGGACTGTGGGAGGAAGCCGGAGTACCGGAGAGGACGCACACAAACACGGGAGAACATGAAGCTCTGAAACAAAGATGGTGGATTTGACCTCAGGACCAGGGGTTACGGGGGTCATGACCCCCCAATAATAGATCCAGCTACACTGAAACTGTCAATTTCATTTACTTTTACTGTTTTAAAGCTATCAGGCTGCTTTGTGGCTCACTCAATACTAAACTAAGATACTTTCAGTGTGAATCATTTGCAGGAACACAGGCAGGATTTAAAGTGCAGAACTTTACAGTCTCTGTCTCAAAGTTGGTCTGAACATGCTAACAGCTCTTTGTTTTTTTCAGTTTTCACTGGTTTGATGTAATGAAAGAAATTTTAAAGAAGCAGACGATTGTTGTTATTTTAGTTCTATAGTTTCATAAATCGTGGTGTGGATCTAAGTCAACATTCAGAATAAATAAGATAATACAGCACTTTGATGGTTGCCTTTGTATTTTCCCAGCAGTGCTCAGGTTGGTTCTCGGCTACATTTACATACAGATGTTAATGTGTTCAGCAGCTGGACTCATCTGAGGAAGGAACATTGGAAAGGTGCTCAGTGCACAACTGCATCACTAATTTTATGTAAGACCCTGTGTTTTATTGTATTTATATATTTGTAACATTTGACTCAAACACTTTTGGGAAGGATGAAAATGTTTTCAGGAGGAAGTTTTTCCTTCTGTCCGACTGCAGTACACACAACACTGCGTCTCCCCCCATTATCACACTTCCTCAGGCTGGTGATGAGCGCCCCCTGGTGTCAGTGTTGATGACGTCATGCACAGTGAAACATAAACGGTGTCTGTTAATAAAAAATCATGTGTCCATTTTCATGTTTGCATCATGTTTCTGTAAAATCATCAGCTGTTTCTGAACCTTCTTCATTGTTTGACTCATTCCAACAGCTGTGAGCTGTGATGGAGTCAGAGCAGCTTCATCACTGATGTTCAGGTGAAGCTGAACTTAATAAACTGTAGAAATGATCAGGATTCAGGCTGGATGTGTAAAACACTTCTGTGTGAGGTCGCAGTGCTTCATATGTGTGTGTGGGCTGAAGCACACACGTGTGAGTCCTCAGAGGTTTCACACACATCACTGCACACACTTATAATCCTAGTTTAAGCTTGTGGATCATATCGGACACATCAGCAGCTCTTTGGAGACAAAGATTTGAGATTTAAGATGAGTCATTCTTTCTATCCATGGCAGCTTCCACTGCTGAGGCTCGGGAAACATGAAGAGGATAATTAAGAGCAAGCATCAGCTCTGTCTCATCTAACTACACAGTATTATGATCATGCACTTATGTCTCAAACTAAGACACAATGAGACAAAATGAGTTCTGTGAGTCTTTAGATTATCAGTAAATTCTGGTGACAGTTTGACGCTCAGTGGAGCCATTTTTGGTTTGTGATGAGTGTTTTGTGAGCTTCTGTTTTGTGAATCGCTCTTTGTAATTTAGAAGATCGTGCAGAAATGTGCGCGCCCTTATCTGAGAGGACACGGAGAGAGTGTCGCAGACTCGAGGTGAGGAGATAAACCTCGGAGCTGGACGGCCTGCACGTTACCCATGTGCATCTTTTCAGTGACATCAAGTGAACCCATAATAAGCATTTCTATGTCTTAGACATCATGTCCATTTCTAATGAGAGATTATTTTTAAATGAGGGAAACCTGGTCTAACAACACGCTTACAACAGAGCTAAAGGTTCACCACAGTGAGACGGTGGGACTCTGATAAGAACTGAAACACTGTGTATGAACAGCTGAGACAAAACTATATATAAACACTCATTTATTCCAGTTTAGTTTACAATGATTTTAAAGTAATGTGGAACGATTCATGTTCATGAGCTGTTACAAACACAACTATTGATTTGTCTATATATGGTCGGACTACAAGGCTTGTGTTGAGGCTCTTGGAATAATGTGTGAATTACAGCAAGAAATGATGGTTTTCCATTTTACCAAAGTGGAATAAAATCACCACAGCAAAGAAATCATGTTATTGTCTGCAGCTAAAATATATGGTGAAGATGGTTTTATAATAATGTGCAAACACAACCTCACTCTGCTCTATACGAGGAGCCAACCACAGCTGTCCGGGTCTTCATCCACCACCTCCGCCATCTTTGCTCATCATCATTCACTTAATTGCTGATTGGTTTAAATCAAACTCCACTACAGGTTCAACTCCATTATATAACAGCATGTTGACTTTGGATCTGGTGTGCAGTGCCACCTTAAAAGATGAGGAAACTAAGAGATTACAAAAAAAGAAGTGGAGGAGTTAAAGAGCTGCAGCAGATTAACAGTTTCTGACAGTCATGTGTTAGAAATAGGACGATTAGATGAGCTGAGGGATCCATCTACTGCTCAGTGAAGCCTCATCAGAAACAGTCTCAGTGGAAGGATGGCTCTATTGTTAAGGAAGGACACAGGCAGAAAGACTGGCGTCTGTCACACAGGAACTGGACTGAAAATCAGCTGCACATATTCATCAGGATGTGCAAACATATTATAGGTGTGGAATTCAGGACAGTACCATCAGAAGTTGATCCACTGTGCAAATGTCTGATTGGCAGTGGCTTCATTTTTCACTATGAACAAACTGCTAATGCAGCATCACAGGACGTCAGCCATGGATTGGCCTCCCCAGACCTCAACATTACTGAAACATCTTAACAGAGGATGGAAACAAAGGGAACCAACATCCAAGAAAAGAGCTGCTGCTGAAAACTTCCTCACAGAAAACACAAACAAGCTTGACTAAGAGACTCCAGGCTGTGCTGAATTATAAAGGTGGACTGACCTCCAGGGTCCTTAGTATCATATAAGCTCAGTTTGTGTCTTATATACTTTCCATTTATATAACAAAATATATAGAAAGGAGGGTGGTTTAAGATGTCTGTAGAGTTTTATTCATTATCTTTAGACAAACAAAGAAAGCACCATCCATTCGTCTCCAGTCTGTATGAAAAACAGGGGAAAGGTCAAATTAAACCTTTGAAATTCCTTTCACAATAAATCCATAAATAAACAAAATAAAACATAGAAAAGTGTTTAAACCCACTTTTCCATAAAGCTGTCAATAGGAAATGTTCCAGTAAACATGTCTGTGTTTCTGCTGTTTTCCTTTCATGCGTCCACAGCTGACAGGTAACCCTATTGGAGTCGCCATAGTGACGGGTGGCGTCTCAGCTTCAGCGTGTTGATGGGCACAGTCATGGTTACCACAGCTGGAGTTGGTATACGGCGAGCTGTGAGAGGACAGAGATGGAGAACGCACATTTAACTCTTTAACAGGAGATACGTTACGACTAACAGACGACTGCTGTCTACATGATGTCTTTGCAGCCCTTATGCTACATGTTACACAACTTTTCTTCATGCCAACAAGACTGAGGTGCCACATAGTCGACACATACAGCTGATTATGATGCATGTTTTACTATTGCTATGTTCACATCATCTGCTTGGCTTTATTACTGAAAGCCTGGAGATCCTCTGACGTGTGCATGGCTGATGTGAAGTATGATTAGTCCTACATGACATCAACAACAGAGGCAATGAAAGCTTTGTTGTTAACAGGTTGTAGGTAAAGTCAAATGTCTACTTCTACACTTGTGTTGGGTAAAGTTCTTCTCACTGCAGCAGATTTATATCTGTGCTTTCACAGGGCGTGATGTGGAGCTCAGCGCTGAGGTGCAGGTCTCCTTGGAGACGGCATCCTGGCTGAAATATTATCATGCTTCCAAAACATTTCAGCTTTTATTTTGAAAGAAACAAGACTTGAAAACGAATCCCCTTCTTCCTCTTTGTCTTTGTTCTTCAGAGGAGTGTCACCTGGACAAACTCAGGGCTGTTCTAGAGCCTTTGTTATTATTTGACTCCATAGAAATAAAACTGAATCGAATCAAACAAAAACTCCCAAACAGCTAAAACACTTTGCTTTATTCTCTTTTTTAACAAATACGTTGAAGTCCATCCATAACAACACAGCTGAGATCTCCTTTGTAATCAAGTGTTTACATCCTTTGTACAGATCTGCATACAAAACAATCATTTACGTCCCACAGAAGTCTAGTTACACGTAACTATACAAGAACTGGTGAATGACAGAAACATAAGACACATGATCACAGGTGATAACAAAAAGAGAAAGAATTCATGTGTTAGTGATGTTTTTCAGCCCTGATGGCTCATGTTGGAGAAACAAGCTGAGGTACGTGGAAAGTTCACACACACAAGTGGGCGTGAGCGCACACACAGAGAGAAACACAACTGAAGCATCTGTTTGCTGTTTCTGCTTTCATCATCTCTGCTGCTGTGTCAGGCTGGGGTCTCTCAGTGACGTGGTTGAGGTGAAGTATGACGAGTATCCCTGATTCAGTCCATGGAGACAAAGGGCAAAGAAAGCTGTTGTTAACAAACTCTATGGTGATGTGGCATTTAGCTCTGACTCTACGCTCTGCTGAATCCTTTGAACCTGCTGATCAGTAAAGCTCTACGTGCTGCAGCAGATTGACCTCATCTGTGTTCACAGGTGTGGACCTCAGCGCTGAGGTGCAGGAGAGTTTCATTCAGTTCTCCCTGCAAACAGCATCCAGCCTGGAAATACTGTCATCTTTCCCACAAATGGTGCTCTTATCTCAGAGAAGAAGTCTGATGTAAATAACTGCAATCAACAGTGATGTTCTGCACAGATCACTTTTCCATTTTGCTCTCTAGATGAGTCCCAGCTGCCTGACCTTGTGTCCAGGTGATCGTCTCACTGAGGAGCTTTTGTTCTGAAAATCTCACGTCCATCACCTGTTTCCTTTTTACTATCTCTGCTCTTTCTTTATTCACAATGCTCATAATATCACACAATTATATTCATCACCTGCATGTTTTTATCCACCTGCTGTTAGAACCAAACAAATAAAAAGGATGAAAAGCCTGAAATCCTTTGATTTATTACATTTGAAACAAATATGAGAGCATCCCTAACAGCACAGCTGAGACCTTTGTTTTAATCAAGCCTTTGTATCGACACACTTGTAAAGATTCATATACAAAACATAATAGAATAAATCAATATAAAATACACATAATCACAAAAATGCAGCCATGTTGTGAGTTTGCATGTAAAAACATGCATGTTTCCCTTTGTACAGGCAGATTTACAGCAGACAAAGCAACACGCTGATCGACTTTGACCGCTGCAAAAACAAAATACCCACCAAGTCTGAAGTCGATCAGAGGAACTGTTGACAGACTGACAGACAAACAGATGCTTGATTCATTAGTGCGATTAAATGTTCTTCTTTAGCAGCATCACTTCATGTGTTTGTGTTCCAGGAATAAAGGTCTGTTTAAACTGGACGTCTCCTCAGCATCACTCGTGCTGTCATGGTTTCAAAGCTGTGCAGAAAGAATCTGAGGGATGATACAGAGGTGACCAAAGTTACAAACATCCAGCTGGGCTGGAAATGTTTGCAGAGCTCCAAACTCTTTGGCTTTCTGTAGAGCAAGTATGGAAGAAGCACCTGAGCTAACTTCAGTTTAGACGATATGAGGAAAAATGCTGCTTCCCAAAGTTTCCTACAAGTATCCAGTTTATATTTAGAGAAGCGAAGGCTCTTTATCCTGACAACTACTCCCTGGTGGATCCCTGTCCTGTGACAGCAGCAAAGACTGTGTATCAGTATCATCAAAGCCACTTCAATAACCAGTGTTTAAAGCTCTCTAGCAGATGGACTTCAGTGGCAGCAGCCTCTGTCTGCTGTGTACAGAAGGTTCTCTGATGAAGCACACAGCAGATGCTGCACTACAACAGCAGCAGCAGCTCAGCTTCAGTTTGGTTCGACGCCCTTTTTGACCTGTGAAACAGCAGAAAATGAAACATTTCAACACCCGTTTGTTAGCGTGAGCTATTCTGCTGTTTTTCATCATTTCACAGGTGAAATAAAATCACATTTACTTCCTGTAGGAGTGATCGTGTCCAGCCTGACTGAGACCATGTGCTCCATCCTGCACAGGTAATAAACCTCTGACATGAAGGGCTTTCAAGTAGTTTTTAGACAAATGGGCGTAAAAGAGATGTTAAAAGCTTAAAAGAGAAACTACATTTTCTAAGAACTGTCTGACGTTCACCTCTCACACAGTGGATACAAGTCTGCCGCTGCAGGAATAATCTTTGTGGTTATGAAACTGTCCATGTGTTTGCAGAGAATGTCACATGTTCAAAGCCATCCCAGCACCTGGGGTTTGTATAAGTGCAGCTGTTGGTGGGGAGATAGTCTCACTCTTCTATATAAAGAGTCACCAGGCAGCAGATCTTCATCTGTGATCTCCTCCATCATCACGTCTTCACTCTTCAGCAGCTATGGCTTCACTTCGTGCCCTTCTGGGAGTGGTACTGTGCTCCTCATGGTTTCTGACTGCAGACTTGATTTACAGAGTCATCCATAATATTTTTTATTTTTTATTTTACTGCCCATCTATTTTCATACAAATGTCTCTGTCTTATGGAAAAGGGGTGGAGCTTATCCAACGAGGACAGGCAGGGCCCCCCAGACAGTTTAGCAGTCTATACAGGAGGCTGACCTTTGCAACATGTACTTCTATAATGACTTCACCATTTAGGTTATTTGGTTATGTTTCACCCTGGATTTTGTGTGATAATATTTATTTTGTCCACTGATTTAAAAACAACAAACTATATGAATATAAAACAGAGTGAACAACAAAACATCAGCTTTGGAAACTTTGATGTAAAATTCTGCAATTGTTTTCTCAGATATAGCATAAATCAAACTAACATACATCAGTGTATTATTAATGTGCACACACACACACACACACACACACACACACACACACACACACACACACACGTGTTACAATAAACAGCTCTTATGCTTCTGTATGATTCTCAGTGCTTTCCATTTGCGTGTCCACAGGTTGCTGTAAGTGGTGCTTGGCTGCAGTTTGCTCTAATTTCAAGTGGTTTGCTGTCACAAAGCCAACAGGAAGTCCAGCCATGGTTGAGCCAACTGAAGATGGGTTGAAGGTGGCGTCCTCGTTTCCTCTGTGAGTGCGAGAGGACAGACAAAGCAAACACAGTTTGGACAGCATTAAAATATTTACACTGATGATTAATGTTATGTCTTTGCACCTGTAGCGATACATGTTGGAAAATGGAGACTTTAGCCACCAAGACTGACGTGCCTGGAAACTTCCCTGTGAGTACGCCCACAAAGACAGGAAACAGTTTAGCCACCGCGGTTAATCCTCCATCATCATCATCCAGTATTTTTCACATCTTTTCTTCTGCTGTTTCCCTTGTTGTCAGTCACGGGGTTTGTGACTGAGATGCGTGTGGTCGACGGGAAGCCTGACGAGTACGGCCTGAATCATTACATCAACACCGGACGGAGTGAAACCTTTGTTGAAAACAGATTATATGGTAACGTTGCATTTAGCTTCAGTAAACTGTGAAGTTACAGCAGCAGATTTACATCACCTGGCTTCACAGGAAGTAGTCTGGACCTCAGCGCTGAGGTTCAACCAGCTCTGCTTGCAGACAGCATCCTTCCTGAAAATATTCTTCATCTTCCTAAAACCAGAACTTTTACATTGGTGCTGAAGTTCTATATAAAAACAGCCTGAAATACAAAGTGATGTTGTGCACTGATTACCTCACACTTTCCATGTTTCCTTCTACAGAGGAGTGTCCGCTTGAGTGTTTTGTCTGATCTGTTGTTGATCGTCTCATTGACACTGCATGCAGATCTGACACCAGGGCTGGACTGGGACAAAAAATGGTCCCGGGCATTTTGACTGGAGACCGGCCCAGCAGGTATTAAAGGAAAAACCATAAAGCCTTTGAATGAAAACAAACGCTGTTGTCACAGTGATGGACGCTGTCTTGTTGGTATATATGCATCAGTCTAATAAACTTAAACCTACACCATCCTCCCTGTCCTGGTATTCTAAACAGCACCTGAAAGTAAACTGTTGGTCGAGTTAACCTCCTGAACATCTACAACACACGGTGGAAACCTGAAATTAAGACAGAGACTAGAGGTGAGACACGATCATTGCTGATTACTGATGACAGATTTAGATATATTTTCATAAACCTTTCATTTGCCACATCAATAAACAGCACGGCAGGGCAAAATATGCTTTCTAACATGGCAACCTTTAAAAAGTGAAAGGAGACAGAAAGACAGGTGAGAAAGAATAAAACTGACTTTTTGATGGCATTTTACACACAGTACTGGTGTAGAATCTAGAAAATGTGGGGAAATACTGGCATCATATGCAGTACTTACTTCTGAAGAAATTATGATGGGACCCTAAAAAAATGACTATGTACAATAATGGATTTCTATACATTTTACATCAGATGAAAATGTTTGTTGTAAGATTCAGATAATTATTTATTAAAAGTGAGACATTTTAAATGAGAATAGGAAAGAAAAGTATTTCTTTGTGCCCCCCTCTCCCTGTTAATGCCCTACCTGCCCCCCTGGCAACACTTTGCTAGACCCGCCCCTGCACAGTTAACAGCTGTCAGCTACACAAAAAAGGATCCTGGTGTTATTTGTCTCTCAGAAACGGTTCATAACTTCAACTCATTTTTGTTTTGTCATGTTTTGTTCTTTACATTGTCTTTCTTCTATATAATTGTTAAACATTTAATAAATATGTCTACAAAAAGATTTTAAAAAATCAGACATTTCACACAGACACCCAAATGATTTCTGACTGATGAAGGGGGCTGAAGGTGCCCTGCTCTTGCCCAGCTTCTGCTGCTCTCTCCCTGCTCACTGTCAGCAGCTGGCAGCCTCGGTCCTGCCTGAGACTCTTCATCTATCAGTGCCAAAGAATATGGGAAATAGCAACGCACAACATG
This sequence comes from Simochromis diagramma, assembly GCF_900408965.1. Lineage (NCBI taxonomy): Eukaryota > Metazoa > Chordata > Actinopteri > Cichliformes > Cichlidae > Simochromis > Simochromis diagramma. The sequence continues at coordinate 118,014 of NW_024387039.1, read as the reverse complement.
CACATTACAAAACAAGCACATGAATCAGCATTACATTCATTAGTGAAGTGCTGAGGTTCGTTCCTAAACTTTGGGCCTTAATTAACATCACTGCTAACTAATGTTTGCTTTGCTTCTTAACCAGTGAAGCACCGAGGGGCTTTCTGAGGTTCCTGCTCATAAATGCCCAAAATGAGTCGAGTATTTCTCTGCAAATACAAACTCTGTTTTCATCAGAGGTGTAAATATTACAGCACTGTCTCAGAGTCACTGAGGCTGGAACACAGAAAAAGGAAGTAGATGTATTTATTTTTAGGCTTTATTGCCTGGAACCACTTTAAAAATACACTTTGGGTCACAATTAACTCCAGAAAACCAGGAATCCACATTTGAACATTATCTGTGCAGAGATTTATGCTTCTGAAGGTAAACAGTGAAAACTTACAGCACTAAATGCACAGATAGCCAGGCGTTTCACATTTTGGTACCATCTGCCAGTTTTCATTTCTTAGGTATTGAAGAGCAGAAATGATTGAATTTTATTTACATGGTTCAAAATGTTTGCTTTTGAATATTATTTGAAGAATTACCCACACACTCAGGCACTTTGGGCCTGTTTCCCTTTGCATAACCGAGTGTTGGAAACGGGCCTTTTCTCTTTAAACTCTGAGGGGCTGTAACTTTGGCTTCTATTGGCAGATTTGCATGATTGACCCTCTTTTTAAAATAGTTTTAGCCAAGAGAATCAAGCTAACATCACTGTTTTTACGTCAGCTCACGTCACACGTCACACGAGCTGTTTCTTGCACACCCACAACAGTGGGTGTGCAAGAAAAGTCCTCCTGTCACACAGCAATGCCTACATGAATCACACCACTCTGCTTAAATAATAATAATAATGTTTAGTGAAGCAGGTGAAGCAAAGGGCTGCTTTTAATAGGCTGGGAGACCCAGGTGTGCTGCTTTAGCTGGTGAGCCTCTCATGCTAGCCTCCATCTATAAGCTGGGATCACAGGAGCACTGCAGTCCTGACTAGATCAAGGATTGTTATTCATGCAGGTGACAAAAGTTTACATTCACAGAGTCATAGGATTGAGCCTGGTTTGAAAAGCAGCTGTTTAATGCAGCTGCTTAGAGTTCACACACAGTAGAAGAATCAGACTTGAGTCACATTTCAAACCACTGGAAAAATACTCAGCAAGTAATAATGAAAACACCACAGACTCAGTATATCCTGTTCAGTCCTGTGTTTGATATGAATGTGCTGTTCAGAGAGGATCTCATGTCCTCTTTTACAAAGCCTTTGTTTCATGATGTTTGTGTATAAATAAATGTAGGTGTGTTTCTAAGTGTGAAGGAGCCCTGGGAGAAAAGACTGAAGCTTGTGCCAAAGAACAAACAGGAAAGAAAGATCAGCATTAATGAAGACGAGCACAGAAGGAGCCCAAGCACGTGTTGCTTTTTCAGATTTCTCTACAAGTGTGTGTTCATTTGTTCCATCCTTCACAATAAACAACAGCTGACAGACACACATGCACTCTGTGTCACTTCACAGGGGCTGATGAAAGTGGACACAGTAAAGGGAGAGCTGGACCTGCTCTACACATCCTGCACTCTGTTAACAGACTTTATTCTGCAGCATCAACAGATGACGTATAAAAATATATGAAAATATAGAAACGTTTAACATTGTGACTGTTCACATTAGTGAAGCTGTTACTTTGCTGCCAGGTGGGAAAAGAAGCCTAAAGCTGAGTCTGATTAAACATCTGCTGCACGAGAGAGTTTCATGGCCCTGCTTTATCCTGTGCTTGCTGACCACCTCGTCCTGAAACCTCTTCATCATCCTCACAGTTGTGTGAAGAAAGAGGGAAGCAGGTGGAAACCATCTGTGCTGCTGTGTTCACTTGTGTGTGTGCGTCTATGGTCATATCTAATGTGTACCTACAGACAAACACAAACACAAACACCTGGCATTGCACAAGAGTCTCTACTGGAGCAACCTGCAGATGTCAGAGATGTGATTAGAGGGTAAAGTGGACTAGTGAGAGCATCTATGTTGTTGTTGTCTGCTGGGGGACAGCATCAGCTCCAGAGATGCATCAGGATCAGCAAACTAATCTGCAAGGCTGCAAGTGTCACTGAAGGAGTTTGAGTCAGTGAGGGACTCAAACTCACACAGCTGGTCAAGAAGGCTCAGCAGCTGCTGTATTTCCTGAGGAGGCTGAGGAAATTTGGTATGTTGGCCAAGATCCTCAGCAGGTTCTACAGCTGCACTGTGGAGAGCACCCTGACCAGCTGCATCACTGCATGGTACGGCAGCACAACTGCAAACCGCAAACGCCTGCAGAGAGTGATAACAACTGTGGAGAAGATCATCAGGACCCCGCTGCCCTCTCTGCAGAGCAGCTACCATCACAGAGTCCAGAGGAGAGACACACCTCTGCCCTCGAGACGAAGGTTCAGAAGTGTGAAATCTAGAACATCCAGACTCAACAACTCCATCTTCCCCACTGCTATCAGACTCCTGAACAGCTGACCGACCTCAAACTGCAGTTTGCACATCAGGTCACTTTGCACACTAAGTTCATTTTGCACATTAAACTCCTTTGTACATCCATGTACATCGACATCTGCAGACCACACGTGTCTTCAGTTACTTATTTGTACTTATTTGCAGTTATTTATCTTTTTATTTTATTTTTTAAGTTATTTTTTATCCTTATTTTATCTTTTTATTCATTCTTATCTTGTTCTTTTAACCATTATCTAACTTGGCATTGTGCACGGTGTGTTTAGATTCAGTTTAAATTCAAGGACATGGAGCCCCTGTTGATCCTCTACCTAATCACACGAGCCAAGGTGTGAAAACGGGTGTGGGTCTCAATCAGCCAAGGTTTTGGGTGAACCCATTGTGAGATCTAGCCCCACCCTATCATGTGATTTCCTGTCATCAAATGTCCCAGGATGTGAGTGGGCGTTAAGACGTCCAAGTCCCTCTTCAAGCAACTTAAAGAAGTCCAGACGCTTTTCTTTCCAAGCTCCTTCGACAACATCATTCATAGAACAGCTTCCAGCTTCTTTTGCTCGGCTACAGTTTGGATGGATTTGCATTTAAAGATGCAACAAGACGAAAATGGTTAGGGTCAGGAGGTCAAAGGTCAGAGCTCCTGTGGGTCTGAGGGCGGCCTCACGCTGGAGAAGGATGAAGGAGTCTGACCTGAGCCAGTGTTTGACATGAACACATCAGCACTGCTGTCAGTGAGCCTAACGACAGCCGTTAGCATCATTTCAGTGTTTCAGTCATAAAAACACTTCCTGTCTCTGTGGTGGTTACAGTGACATCATGCAGTTTGTGCTTTGACCTCCAGAGGGCGACAAATCAGCACAGACAGAGAGCTCCATTCAAACTTTGCTGCCATCAGGAATAATTCTTCAAATATAATCATCGGTGTTTGAGCAGTTATGATATCAGGGACAATCTAGACATGTGTGACAATACTGAACATGTCACATGACACACCTCAAACATCATGTGATCCACTCTCAGTCTGCACTTTCATTCATGACTTCAACAGGTTGAAATGAGCTTTGAAGAAACATTCAGTGAAATAAATCTTTCATGGATTCATGTGAGCAGCAGATGAACTTTGTACCAACAACATCTTCAATAACAGAGTCTGAATGAAGCTCAGGTGTTGATGCTGCTCACTGATTGGACGCTTGCTTTCAGCTCTGCTCTCAGTCTTTACTGCACAGGTGAAGGTAGAAAGTGTGACTGGATCTATAGACTGGAAACAGAGAAACATGCTGAACATTTGAAGCTTTGCAGCAGAAATGTTCATGTTACAAATACAGCAGAGCTGATCTGGGATCAGTGTGTTCACACCTGCAGCTACAACAAGGTTTCATGTCTCCACACGTCAGCATGTGAACTTTACTCTGACTCAGTCTGAGCAGTCAGACGGCATATTTTTAAAGTTAACACATCAGCACACACAGAGCTGAGCCCCTCCCACCTGTGCTGAGTTTCAGGTGGAGTCCCGCCTCCTTCCAGGAAGCAGCTCACCTGTGTGTCCGTGTTTAGTGTCCAGGTGTGGAGTGGAGCTTGTTGTTGGTGTGTGAAGAAACTGTAAGTTTGCTTTGTTTCCTCCTTTAACAGTTTGTCTTTAGGAACTTTACTGTTTGTTCAGCTCGTGTTTGATTTCTTCACACAAGAAACTCTGTGTGTTTGTATTTCCGGTCTCTCCATTAAAGTCAGTGGTCGTGTCCAAATTCATGGGCTGCATCCTCCTGAGGACCCGGCCTTCGCAGTCTACGTGGGCTGGGTCCTCAGAAGGTCAGGTAGGCTGGAAGTAAACGGCCGTGAAATTGGACGGTCCTTCAGATTAGCGTCACCGCTGTCTCGGTGGAGTTTAATAAACTCGGCCGTCTGCTCCTTGCTATCTAAAGTATAACAGGACACTGGCGTAAATTCTCGACGGTCTCACACTTCTGTTTAATCAGTTTTCTGTTTGATGTTTAGTCAGCTGTGTGAAAACCAAGGAGGAACCCACCCGGGGGATTAATAAAGTTTTATTTTATCTAATCTAATCTAATAACTTTAATCTCAGCCAAACCGATTTACTCACGAACAAACAAAACACTGAAAAAAGCCCAACAATAACATTTTTAGGTTGTCTAAGTGACTTACATATCACGTTTAACCCGAGCAGCGAAACTCCGTGGTGATCTGAAAATGATGTGCCGGGAGTTGTGCCGTTCTCTCGGCCGCATCAGTGACCCTCGAGCTTCCGGCTAGCTATCGAGCTGGTGGGTAGCAGACGTCTCCGAAAACGTCGAAGCACTTTTGCAAATATGCGATATCTTGATAAACCGAGCAGATATTTGATGTTTACACAACTACTTTCTCGCCTGAAAATATGTTAAAAGTTTATTTTGTGACCCAGAAAGATTAGTGTGATTAATTTTAAAACTTAGTAGCGGCCGCCATTGTTGGAAACTGGAGTTTGGCTGGGCCGCGCTATGAATTCTGGGATATGGTGGGCCACGAAGGACACACCCGACCCATCCTTCAAATTCGGAGAAAAGGAGGATGCATTTGTCGGCTGCATTCGGAGGAGTCTACGAATTTGGACAGCCTTCGGCGCGTCGCTGTGACGTAATCGGTCTACAAATGCGGCCTCAGGAGGATGCAGCCCATGAATTTGGACACGACCAGTGTGTAATGTTTCCTGGCTAACATCAGCTGTGTGCAGCTTAGTTCAGCACAAATCTGCCGCTCCGTAGTTCACGGTAACGGACTCACAGCTGGACCAACGAGGCCGAGTGTGTCCGCCACTCTGAGCTACGTTCGTGTTTGTGTACTTGTAGTTTGTACTTTGTGAGTTCACTCAGAGCCCACAGAGGACGCAGCGTACGTGATGACATCACAGCCCTTTACCTCCTTTACTGTCACTGTGATTAATATTTACACACGAGACACCTGCAGAGCTCTGACGCTAAGCTAGCCACACAGCATGCTAACGCTAAGCTAACACTAAGCTAACGCTAAGGGTTCTTACAGACACGAGTTAAAAAGCTGCTTTTAGTGTGTGATCAGAGTCCAGGACTGAGAGCAGCAGCAGAGCTGATGGATGATGAATTACTGGATGGAAGAAGCTTCTCATTAGCAGTGAATCAGTGTGTGTGCAGTTCTCTGCAATCTCAGCAGGAAGAATTAGTGTGAAGCTTTAATTCTGCTGATCCTCTTTGAATCCTGGATCAGCTGAAATGTTTAAAATGTTGTTCACACGTGTTGGACTGACTGAAGCTTCCAGTCACAGTGAATCAGTGTGTGTCAGTGAATGCATCGTGTGTGCTTCAGGCTCCATCTAGTGGACTGATAGCAGAGCAGCTGATGGCAGCTTCCTCTGCCTCACACTGCTGTCTGACTGCATTCAGCTGACACTGAGATGAAGCAGGAAAGAAGCAGCTGATATTTGGACAGCACACATGATGAAAGGAGGATTTCAGCTGATGTGCACATGAATGATTTGTGTTTCCTCTGCAGGTAGAAAGTGTGTGTGAGCTGAATTGAGCAGCATGGATCAGTGTGAGGACAGAGAGGAGGGAGTCCCTCCCTCTAAAAGCACTCTGTGTGGGGAACATGAGAGCCAGACCAAAGCTCAGAGGTGAGATGACCATCTCTAACTGTCCATGACTCTTCTCCATGTCACAGCTCAGCACTCACATCACTGCTCCATCATTATTCACAGGAACCAGCCTGGACCTCCACCCAGCTCTGTGTCCTGTGAAAGTAACTCAGTCAAAGATGCCATTAAGAGATTTGAGCAAAGACAGTCAGCTGAGAAAAGGTAAGCTAACACCAATAATATCAGCTGATATGTGATGAGAATTTTACTGAAGATTTATAACTTTTTCAGGATCCATCAGAGACTCAAAGCTGGACCTCCACCCAGCTCTGTGTCCTTACAGAGTGACCGGTCTAAAGGTCTTCCCATTAATTTTAAAGTCCAGCCTGTGTCTGCTGCAGAGAGGTGAGCTGTTAGTAACATGAACTCTCTGATTTAAATGATTTGATGTTTCCTGGTTTCTAAAATGCATCTCTGTAGGAGAGCAGTGTCTCCAAGGACACACAGGCTCAGCTGTAACTGTCATTTCATCTGGTTTAAGACACATTTGGACCCTCACGGTCACGTCTCCATCCCGCTTTTATTAATTAACTTCCTGTTGCTTGCAGATGACAGCAACACAAAGTGTTTGTGCCACGTGATGCTGCAGGAATTGTTTAAATGTCCATGATGGTTTTTCACAGGAACCAGCCTGGACCTCCACCCAGCTCTGTGTCCTTAAAGAGTGACTGGTCTAAAGATCTTCCCATTTATTTTAAAGTCCAGCCTGTGTCTGCTGCAGAGAGGTGAGCTGTTAGTAACAGGAACTCTTTGATTAAACTGCTTGATGTTGTTGGATATAAACTACAAACACGTCGTTCCTTCAGTCCCATTTAAACTGTCTTTTAAAACAAGCCTTTGGTTTCTAAACAACTGAAAACCAACTTCAGCAAACAGGAAGTGATCAGAGCGTCCGTCCACTTCCTGTCAGGCCCTGCAAACATTTCATATTGAAGAAAAGTAGTTGACATCTCACATTTTTACTCCACCACATTCAACCATTTTGACATTTTACAGCATGAAACTCTTGTCACATGACTCCTGTTATGTTATAGAGTCATGTGACCACCAGGGAGGGATTTGTATGGATGTGTGTGAAACACATTCAAATCAATCTGATTCATCAATGGAAACATTTTTGGTGTAAATGCAGAAACACTGAAAACGCTGAAGATAAAAACACAACAGATGAAATATGAACAAATCGAGGCTTTGAATACACGTGTGTGTGTTTGAGACACAGAGATAAATGGATTGTGTGTCTGTCCTATTGCTGCATGAGGATTTTATTGTATTTTTTTTTTTTTTTTTTTTTTTTGCCTGTCCCGTTTGGCTCTTTTGCCATCAGAATTGTTGTCTAAAGGCAAAGAAAGATGCCCAACGGATTTACTTTACCAAATTGACCATCCCAGCCTTGCCATAATGGTCCATTTGATTCACCTTTTATTGTTTATTTTATTTTCACTTACTGAATATGGGACAGACTTTACTGGGGGAAAGAAGGGGAGAAAGAAAGAGGGAAAGAGAAACAGCTGAGAAGAGGGACGGGGGAGAAGGGCAAAAACCAAAAACCAACAGAGTGAGCAGAAAAAGAAAAGGGAAAAAAAAATGCATATATCAGTCACCTGGGTCACCTGCTGAGAAAGAAAAAAGAAAACAAGCAGAAGAGAACAAGAGTAATAGAATAAACAACATCACAATGATATATGGGAATATGACAGTAAATACTAAATATTACACATTATTGTGCAGCACATAAGATCAACACAACACAGTGTGCTTTGAGGTAGGAGCCAAAAAGGGTGTAGTTTGTGGGTGTGATCACCCGTGGTACACCTGTGAGCATGGACGCGCTTGTTTTTTGTTTTTTAAAAGGTTCCTTCATGTAATGATCTGCTAGAGGGTGTGGGGGTGCCACAGCCCCGTCCTCCAGGGCATGAAGCAGGTATGGAGGAGATCAAAACTCCAGACATCCAGAGGCCCCCAGAACACAAGAGACCAAGGAAGACCAACAGAGGGGCAGCCGCGCCACTGTCCCAGAAAGAGCTGAGGAGAGTCCCAGATGAGGGCTCACTCAGCAGCCGCGGAGCAGAAACCAGGGGGAGTTGCAGTGACTCGCCCGTGAGCTCCGCCGGCAGCCAGCCGTGCCTGAGTGACCGAGCCCCAGGCCGAGAGGCCGGGGGCACCCCACCTCCGAAGTGGCCCGGGCAAGCCCCAGGCTCCAGGCCCCGATAAGCGGCCGCCAAGGAGTGAGCCGGTGTGTACCTGGACGCCCACCCCCGGACACAAAGAACCACCAACGCACCGATGTCTGAGGGAGTCCGCCACTGGCAGGGGAAGTGGTGGTAGGGGGAGATAGGCCTCCATACCTTGGAGGGCCTAAGATGTCCCCAGAGAGGTGGCCCCTGACACCCAACCTGACATATAGACACAGACATACAGGCACACACAGACACAAACATCCATTCCCACCCTCATGCTCTCATATACACTTACTCCACACTCAACCAACGTGGAGACAGACATAAAGAGACGCTGTACACACGATCACACTCCCCAAGCGTACTCTAAGCCCTGGGTCTAGGTACCCTTGCCCCTGGATGGGGGGAACTGCACCCAGACCCAGGTGGTGTTACCCTTTTCCCTGCGGTGGGGGGAGGCAGACCGCCCCGACTCCGCAGCAGCAGGGAGGCCCCACACTCCAGACCGCAGTCGGACGGCCAACTCCTCCTCCTAGCCCCCCCCCCCCCCCCCCCCGCTCCAGCAGGTCGCAGAGAATGGGGGTGAGAGAAGACTCCAAACCTCCCTCCACCCGCTCATTGTAGTGTTGATGCATGTGTGTTCTAAGGTGCATTTAAAACCCAGGAGGGCATGGAGCTACCTGCCAGAGAGCAGCAGGTAAGCGCATGGTCCCTCCTGTTGGCCCTCAATGTCTACGTGTATTTAACATTGAGAGGTGGGCAACGACGCCAGGGGTGGGGTGTACACCCTGATGGTACTTTGGGTTCCGTGTATCGTGCCCACCCCCAAGATCCTATATGTATGTGTAATGAGAGTGTGAGTAATGTGAATGTCTAAGTTGTGGGATAAAATTGAGGCAGAGGCAGCCAGAAGGGGACGGGGACGGGGGTGGCCTCCTCTGCACCCTGGTGACATACCCCTACTCCAAGGTCCTGCATGTGTGGGTGGTTGTGGTGGAGCGGGAAGAGGGAGGCAGCTGGAGATGGGGAGGGAAGGAAGGGAGGGGCAAGTGACCCCTCCCTGGGGCCAGCTCCCCCGCTGACCCCAGTAGGCACCCCCATACTCCGCGACCCGCCAGGGAAAGGGGGCCCAGGCCCATCCAGACCGGGGCCCAGCGCAGCAGCGCCTCCCGGCCCCACAGAGCCCAGGACAGTCCACCCAACCCCACCACAGAGAAAACTGCACCCACCCCACCATCCACTCATCTTCCAGACTACATAAGACAATAAACACCCAGGCTGAGATCTTCCTCCACCTCTCCTGTGTCTCCCCCTCCTGCAGAGAGAGCCCCTGAGGAGAGGAAAGCTCCTGCAAGATGTGACAATCTTCCCCACCAGTTGAAGAGCCCCCCAGGTGGCTCGATGCACCGGCGGCACCCTGCTCCAGGGCTGGGCCCCCATGCACCCACCCGCCCACAACCCCGGCAACACACCAACCAGGACCCAAGCCCCCGAGGCCCGGCCCGGGCCCCAGCCCAGAGACGGAGCGCCCCCAGAACCTCACGCCCATCCCGGACCCACCCAGGGGCAGCCAGGCTACCAGGTCAGTAACCCACGTCCGTCAGCACAGACCCTCCCCTAGTCCCGCTGCACGCAGCCGCGAGGAAACAGTCACCTGAGAGCCCACAGAGCAAGCGAGAGGATTTTATTGTAGATTTTGTGTGTGTACACTTTTGACCACGAAGGTGTCTTGACAACTTGACAGACTTGATTCAGATGAAGTTATTTGAGCAGAAACTCCTGGATCTTTATCCTGTGTTGATCTAATCCTTCATGGTTCCTCCACAGAGTGGACCAGCAGAGCTCAGAGGTTCCCAGTGGTCAGTCTGCCCAGCAGCATCAAACACAGCTGGACTCCATATTTATGGTCTGTACATGTACAACAACTACTGTTACATCTGTTCTGTTCACAGTCGTCTCCATGATGCTCTTTGTAGACCAGTGGATCGTCAGTGTGTCCAACATGGATCTGATGTTTGGCTCCATGATTTCAGTCTGATTGGCTCATTCATAAATATTCTGTTCCAGCTGCTGGAGGACAACATCATCACTTTTGTGAAGAACGAGCTGAAGAAGCTCCAGAAGGTTCTGAGTCCAGATTACCCAGAATGCTTAGAGAGTCAGAGGAGCAGCAGCAGAGAGGCATTTGTGAAGATCACAGTGGACTTCCTGAGGAGAATGAAGCAGGAGGAGCTGGCTGACCGTCTGCAGAGACGTAAAAGGATTTATCTAAAGATTTAAGCTGCTGGATAAATGAGAAATTTATTGATGTCTTATGAGAAGGAGCAACGTGTTTTAAAGATTCATTCTTTTGGAATTAAGTGTTTGTTTCCACTTTCAAAAGATATTCTACATATTTCTTCTCTTTCAGAACTTCAAGCTGCAGTTTGTCATCGTAACCTTAAATCCGCCCTGAAGAAGAAGTTCCAGTGTGTGTTTGAGGGGATCGCTAAAGCAGGAAGCCCAACCCTTCTGAATCAGATCTACACAGAGCTCTACATCACAGAGGGAGGGACTGCAGAGGTCAATGATGAACATGAGGTCAGACAGATTGAAACAGCATCCAGGAAACCAGACAGACCAGAAACAACAATCAGACAAGAATACATCTTTAAAGCCTCACCTGGAAGAGATGAACCAATCAGAACAGTGCTGACAAAGGGAGTGGCTGGCATTGGGAAAACAGTCTTAACACAGAAATACAGCCTGGACTGGGCTGAAGACAAAGCCAACCAGGACATCCAGTTCATATTTCCATTCACTTTCAGAGAGCTGAATGTGCTGAAAGAGGAAAAGTTCAGCTTGGTGGGACTTGTTCATCACTTCTTTACTGAAACCAAAGAAGCAGGAATCTGCAGCTTTGAAGACTTCCAGGTTGTGTTCATCTTTGATGGTCTGGATGAGTGTCGACTTCCTCTGGGCTTCCACAAAACTACAATCCTAACTGACCCTAGAAAGTCCACCTCAGTGGATGTGCTGCTGATAAACCTCATCAGGGGGAAACTGCTTCCCTCTGCTCACCTCTGGATAACCACACGACCTGCAGCAGCCAATCAGATCCCTCCAGACTGTGTTGGCATGGTTACAGAGGTCAGAGGGTTCACTGACCCACAGAAGGAGGAGTACTTCAGGAAGAGATTCAGAGATAAGAAGCAGGCCAGCAGGATCATCTCCCACATCAAGACATCACGAAGCCTCCACATCATGTGCCACATCCCAGTCTTCTGCTGGATCACTGCTACAGTTCTGGAGGATGTGCTGGAAACCAGAGAGGGGGGACAGCTGCCCAACACCCTGACTGAGATGTACATCCACTTCCTGGTGGTTCAGGCCAAAGTGAAGAAGGTCAAGTATGATGGAGGAGCTGAGACAGATCCTCACTGGAGTCCAGAGAGCAGGAAAATGATGGAGTCTCTGGGAAAACTGGCTTTTGATCAGCTGCAGAAAGGAAACCTGATCTTCTATGAATCAGACCTGACAGAGTGTGGCATCGATATCAGAGCAGCCTCAGTGTACTCAGGAGTGTTCACACAGATCTTTAAAGAGGAGAGAGGACTGTACCAGGACAAGGTGTTCTGCTTCATCCATCTGAGTGTTCAGGAGTTTCTGGCTGCTCTTCATGTCCATCTGACCTTCAGCAACTCTGGACTCAATCTGATGGAACAACAACAAACAACCTCTAAGAAATCTAAATTATTTAACAAACTAAACCTACAATCTCTCCACCAGAGTGCTGTGAACAAGGCCTTACAGAGTCCAAATGGCCACCTGGACTTATTCCTCCGCTTCCTCCTGGGTCTTTCACTGCAGACCAATCAGACTCTCCTACGAGGTCTGCTGACACAGACAGGAAGTAGCTGGCAGACCAATCAGGAAACAGTCCTGTACGTCAAGGAGAAGCTCAGTGAGAATCTGTCTGCTGAGAAAAGCATCAATCTGTTCCACTGTCTGAATGAACTGAATGATCGTTCTCTAGTGGAGGAGATCCAACAGTCCCTGAGATCAGGACGTCTCTCCACAGGCAAACTGTCTCCTGCTCAGTGCTCAGCTCTGGTCTTCATCTTACTGTCATCAGAAGAAGATCTGGATGTGTTTGACCTGAAGAAATACTCTGCTTCAGAGGAGGCTCTTCTGAGGCTGCTGCCAGTGGTCAAAGCCTCCAACAAAGCTCTGTGAGTACATTTGTACTCATGTCTTTACTTTTAACATAAACAGTGTAATGTGTGATGGACCCTTAAAAACTTAAACATATTCATTTGAATGGTCATCAGCACTAAATACAGTATATTATAGTTAATGTTTGATAGCAGCAGTAAATGTCAGTGTCTTAGACATATATGGACTTAAGCTTTAATCAAAGTCATATCAGGAATCATCCTGTAAGTAAACTTTATTTATACAGCAGCTTTCACAGGTGAAAAACCACAAAGTGCTTTACAATAGAAACAGGCAATAAAAACACAGAAGATAAAAACATTAAACAGCAAACACTGAACATCATACAGCCTAAAACTAGTTAAAGGCCACTCTGAATACTAGAGTCTGAATAAATGAGTTAGTGGGACCAGTAACAGCCTTTAACTGGAAGATCTCAGATGTGAGAAGAGCTGTAGGATTGTAGAAAGTCAGAAATATAGACTGGGACTTAAAGTAAGGACTAAAACTTTAAATAAAGCCTAAAATGAACTGGTTACCAGTGTGAAGAGATTAAACTGGAGTAATGTCCAGTCTGTTTCATGTGCTGGTTAAAAGCCTCGCAGCATCATTCTGTACTGACTGAAGACGTTCAAAGACTGTGATGGAGCCATAGGTGATCAACTCCCTCATTCCTCCTCTGGTCTTATTGCTCAGCTGAAGAGGAGTTCACTTCTATATGTTACAATCAGCATCACCAGTACAGCTCCAAGGATCTGCAGCTGCTGGCAGATTCAGTCATGCATGCTTGATTGTTTTTCAGTCTCTCAGGTCAGATGAAGTCATATTCTTTATGAATCAGCATAAGAAGTCAATAAAAATTCAAAGCAAATCAAGATAAGCGTTTATTCTTGTTTTAATAAATATATGAGCGAGAGGGACCTTTTTAGTCTAAAGTTATAATCATCTGCCACATTTCGAATCTCTTTACTACGTGGACTTTTAAAATATTTTCTGTTCCCCCAGACTGAGTCTCTGTAACTGGTCAGAGAGTTCATTTAACTTGTCATTTGATAGCAGTTTGTTATCAAATTACAGTTTTTCAAATTGTGTTTTTATTTTGTTTTTTAGCCTGAGTGTCCCTGATCTCTCAGACAGAGGCTGTGAAGCTCTGTCCTCAGCTCTCAGCTCCCAGTCCTCTAGTCTGAGACAGCTGGACTTAAGTAACAACAACCTGCAGGATCCAGCAGTGAGGTATCTTTCTGCAGGACTGAGAAGTCCACACTGTAAACTGAATACTCTGAGGTGAGATCAAGTTATGTTGTGCTTTTCATCAATTGACAGAATTAACCAATAAGAATCCACTAAATGGGAAAAAAGTCAGTTAAACTTCTGTAATAGTTTTATGATAATTTAATGAGCAGAGTTATTGATCAATATGTCAGCTACTTTGGTGCTAATGCACTGCCCGGCACATGGAGCCCAATTGGCATTTGCAATAGAATACCAGAATTGATTGACCATTGTCAGTTAACAAATGTCAGCGTCATCCATTTGTTGACTCTCAGTAAAAACACAGGATTAATTGCTAAATCTAATAACTCTTTAGTGCACCCTCATTGCAACTTAACAACAGTGTTTGTTTAATGTTTATCTGTCATTTTTCAGACTGAGTCACTGTAAGCTCTCAGAGAGAGACTATGAAGCTCTGTCCTCAGCTCTCAGCTCCCAGTCCTCTAGTCTGAGACAGCTGGACCTGAGTAACTCTGACCTGCAGGATTCAGGAGTGAAGCTTCTGTCTGCTGGAGTGAAGAGTCCACACTGTAAAATGGAAACTCTCAGGTCAGGATTTAAAATTTTCCAATGATGATCACGTTAAACCTGATTTCTATTACTGCATAAACAGGAAATTGATTTTTTAAAAAGTCTTAATGTAGAAATTAGTGTCTGGGGTTTTTAGTGATATTTGTTCACTTTCTGTCTTTCATTTGCAATGAAATGTCCCATCTGCTCCTCTGAGTCCAAAATCTTTATTTTAGCAGTGCTTCATCCACCAAACCTTCTAGTTCGATTCCTGTATTCTGAAGGTTTTTACAGAGCTGTTTGTTCAGATATCAGAATTTGATTTTCAGAAAATTTTAGTAATACAAATATGATCAATTGATTATTTCTGACTGAAAATATGAAATATATATTTGGTCATAGTGATATGACTCATTGCCTCACTTAAACATAAAATGTAAACAAAAATTCAAAACAATAGATTAATACAAAACAGAATTTGACTGTTGAGCTTAAAGTGAGCTTGAATGTTATTCACTTCCCGTTTTATTTTGGTAGTTATCGTCTCTGGTTTTTACTTTTACTTCCTCCCCCGACATTGTCTACATTAGTTTCAGCTGTAGAAGATTTTATTGACTGTTTGATTTGTCACTTTTTTTAACTATAATTGTTGACTTATAAACTATTGCTTAAAATGTATTTTCATTAAAATACCAAATAATTTATTACTTTATCATCTAATTAGATTATAATTCTGTAAATAAGAGTGATAGTGTGGCCTGTGTGGGTTGTCTTCAGGTTCTCTGCTTCCTCCCACAGTCCACAAACATGCATGCTGGGTTAACTGGAGATGTGTGATTGTGAGCATAAATGTTTGTCTGTCTCTGTCTAGCTCTGTTTCTACCTGGCTACATCACCGTGGTTACTGATGCTGAACCAATAACCTGGTCTGGATCAGGTTATGTTCAGAGTTTTTGTTTAAAATCAGCTGAAGCGCCTCATTTTCACTGATTCTTTCATTTAGAGAAAGCTTTAAGTGAGATATAGATTCAGTCATATGTTACTAATATTACTTTTAACCTGAGTAGCGAAAGTCCACGGTGATCTGAAAATGATGTGCCGGGAGTTGTGCCGTTCTCTGCGGCTTCAGTGACCCTCGAGCTCTTGACTAGCTATCGAGTTGGTGGGTAACAGACGTCTCCGAAAACGTCGAAGCACTTTTGCAAATATGCGATATCTTCATAAACCGAGCAGATATTTGAAGTTTACACACCCACATTCTCGCCTGAAAATATGTTAAAAGTTTATTTTGTGACCCAGGAAGATTAATAAGAGTAATTTTAAAACTTAGTAGCGGTCACCATTACCGGAAACTGGAGTTTGGCTTGGCCGCACAATGAATTCTGGGATATAGTGGGCCACGAAGGACACACCCGACCCATCTTTCAAATTCGGGGAAAAGGAGGACGCATTTGTCGGCTGCATTCGGAGGAATTTGGACAGCCTTCGGTGCGTCGCTGTGACGTAATCCGTCTACAAATGTGTCCTCAGGAGGACGCAGCCCATGAATTTGTACACACCGAGCCTGCGTGCTGGTAGCAACTTAGCCACAGCTCGGGTGTGGAGGAGAAGCTGAAAAAGAAGGTTTTCTAGTTTGTAAGGAGGAAAAAACTGAGAGGACTAAGTGAAAGAGAGGCTGGAGAGTAACACAGAGCAGCAATGAATGCTGCTCACACAGTTTAGACAGTTTAGCATCAAATGTTCGAGTGAGTTAGCTCCCAGCTAACTAGCAGAGCAGCAAAATAGCAGAGCAGCTAACTAGCAAACCAGCTAACTGCACCCACAAGCTGCGACTGCGTCTTTCTAACAAGAGCGTCAGACACGCAGACTGGTTTTCTTTGTGGATGATGATGTGTTCTCACACTGATCCTTCATGATGATGCTGCCATCCACCCACTGCTGCTAGTGTTGCCAACTCCTCATTAAGGAAAATTGCTATTAGCTGTCCTAAAAGTCGCTGGAAGTCGCTAAATGATGTCATCGCCTAATTTGGATAAATGGTCATGTAACTGTAATTGTAACGTACGTTGTAGGAGAGAAAAATAACATCGTGGAAGAGACACAACGTGAGTAAAAAAATGTCCTTGAATGCATTTAAATAAATAAATCATAGTTCTGTCTGTAACTATTACAACACTCTCACCACATTTGTTAACAATTCTCTCAACAAATGTGTTTTTCCTCGTTCTTTGTTATCCAGCTGAGACTTTGGGTATAAATGTGTCATAAACAGGATAAAGCAGTGCAGGTTCAGTGTAATCAAACCTCAGACTGAGTTCAAAATCATCACCTGTCCCTGATACCACATCAGCACCAGAACCATGATGTGTTTACTCACATTTAAAAAGGTGGAGGGCAGTGTGAATGGACTGTTGTCATTGGTCTGAATGTGCCTCTATAAACATGTGCTCTTCATTATTGATGTTTTCCTAATGAACAGAAATTGAGACTTAACAAAATCCTTCTGACTGTTGTTGGAGCAGGTTGGGTCCTGGGTTTGAGTCCCCCACTGTACCACAGTGGCTTCTAGCTTTGTTTCACAGTGTATAGAACAACAAATAAAACCAAATCACAAAAAAAAACACATCAAACTTTGAGGGTTGAACCAAGGATGAGGAAGCAGACTCGGCCCCAAACATCTGGATATATGGATGGTTACCAGAGCAACCACAGCAGTGTGCTCTCAGTATATTTAGTTGTATAAAGGTGTTTGTGGTGTGTTGCAGCTGAAGCAGCCTCATGTATGTTGACACAGGGAGAAAATAGTGTGAGGACACTGTTCACAGCAGTCACAGCTCGCTGCCTTCAACAGTCTCTTCCTTCCTTGTTTGGATGTCACTGATATCATCTTCTGCTCTCACACTGACCACCTGTTGGAGCTAACATGCTAACATGGAAGCAGCAGGTATGCCACCTGTGGTAGCTGAGGTCACGTGACCTGAGTGTTTGAACCACACGTTGGAGCAGCGTTTCCAAACATCTGCACTTCAGAAGCTCCAAAGTGTAGAAACGTCACTGTGGAGCGTCTCATCACTATCTAAGAGATTTTCTTGCCTCTGCAAAGCGAAGCTTGCAAACAGCATCATAGTTTGTCAATCCCAACCAAATCAGAGCGCTCCTTATGTCAGGTCACATGACTCGTGTGTTTTCCTCTTTGCTTAGCACCCAAATAACTAAAGAAAGGCTAAAAGGACGTTCAGCCAATCAAATCCCTCCTAGCAACAGGAAGTCTAGAGAGGAAATGGAGCAGAGAAGGAGAATCACCAGTTTAAATGTCTGAGTTTTAAACTGGTGACCCTCTAAAGAGGCTTTTATTGACTCTTTCTGTTTTCTTTACAGCTTTTTTCACCATTTAAATTGTTTAATATCAGATTTAGAAATAACTTTTGGACAGTTTTTCTACATTTGCACTAAAATGTGACATAAGTAATGACTTTCTGAGTTTCGTTGGACTAATCTAACGACTCAGCCTGGCTATGTTGGACTGGGTGTGGAAGCAGCTCCCAGTTTAAGTTCAGGAGACAGACACCCTCTCTACTTTGAAGATCAGTTGCAAACTTTCCTTTTTGATAAAGCTTATAGTTCGAGCTGGATCAGGTGAACCATCCCTTAGTTATGCTGCTATAGGCTCAGGCTGTTGGTGGACTTCCCATGATGCTCTGCTTTCTTCTCCCCTCTTTTCACTCCTGATGCTTTTATATGTCACTAATGCATGTCTTTTGTCTTCTCTCTCCTTAGTTTGTGTTTTGTTCTTGTCTCTCTGAGCTCATCTCTTCTCTTTCCCCTCACCCTGCAACCAGTCATGGTAGATGCTCCTCCTGGAGCCTGTTTTCACTGGGAGGATCTTTGTGTCAAAGGGAGTTCTTCTTCCCACCATCACCAAGTGCTGCTCACAGTGGATTGTGTCGCGAAATCGATCAATGTAGAGCAGTGAGACAAACCACGGAGGCCCCAGAGAAGTGCAATCAAACGATGAGTTTATTAACACACAGGAGAAAACATCAGCCTATGTCTTCTGACAAAAATACATGTTGTGGACACTTAAAAAGTAGTGGGGTATACGCCCCCCCCCCCCCCCCCCCCCACCTTGGCGTCAATAAAAATAGTCAGAGTAAAATATGTTCCAGACATTAGTCACAGTTAATGGTACATCTTGTACATCTTTAATGGCTATAAACAGACACAGAACTTCTCTTTTCTGTAACAGCTTCCATACAAGGTAATAAACTTCAAGCCCTCAGGGTCTCTGGGGCTAATTATTTACTCTGGTCATCTGTTGCCAAGTAGAGTAAAATATAGTGAGACACCAAATGAGTTAAGGCCTCAGGCCTGACGCATTCCTAGATTATATCTATTGTAAGCATGCATGCAATCATCCTGTTCTAGTTTCCCTCAGCATGTATCACCTGGACAGTCACGCCAGTGAAGCTTAAGACCCTTAATGAACCTGACATCAACTCGAAATAAGCACAAATATGCAATGTGTATGAAATACTTCTGACCGTACTTGTAATAAAAGTTAACATAATGGAAGGATCCTCAAATGAACATCTTCAATAGACAACTTTAATGCAATATCAATACTGTGAGAAATATTATTAGATGGAATAATGCTGTAAAGAATGTTATTAATGCAGTTATAATGATGCAGATTATATGGCAGCAATAAAAGAATTTCTGTATCTCCACAATTGTCTGATGGTTGGTGTAGTGGCGGCACTCCGTCTCTATTTCACTCTTCTGTACCACCTTTAGGAGTCAGTCCGGCAACATGCATTTGAAACGTGAGCAAGTCCAGGTACTTTTTTTGCAAAAAAGATGTTTATTGAAACTTTTAATTTACATGGCAAGACTCGGTCAAAAAACTGTGTTGCTTCCAGCTTATCCGACTCCCCAACTACGTAATTACAGTGTGCCAGAAGCCCAAAATACTAAAAAGTGCATTAGAATGTCGCACTTCTATATTCTATACCTTTAACAAACAGTATTTTGAAATCAACTAGAAATTATATTCTTAACATCAAACATGTATATTTCTCCTCTAATTATTTTACCAGTACCAATAAAATTAACCTTTAATTGGCTCTTACAGTTGGGGCTTTCTCTCTAATATTGGAGGCTGTTACCTTACACTGTTAAACAGCTTCAGATGACTGTTGTTGTCTGTTGGGAATTGTCACTTTTAAATAAAGTTACTATCACTCCCTCCAGTTAATACACGACACCACGGTTATTCATTCACAGATGGATTTATTCTTCCGTCACACTTCTCCTCAGAAACACCATAAAATCCACCGTCAAACTGTTATTACATAAAAGTACAGAATGACCAAACATAAATATTACAAATAAACATTTAAACCCAAGTTAACAAATACACGATAAACAAACAGTTAACATACCTTGCTGCTGCACATAACCGTGAGGGAATGAGTCTGCTTCAGGAACAAAAACTTAACAAAAATAATTCTCAATTTCTTCTTCTTCGCAGCTTTCTTTTACTTTAAACTGCTTATTTATTCCTTCTTCTGACTTAGTTAACTTATTAACTTTGCTTCTTTGCACATGCTTTTGACTTCCCTTTACGTCACTTAAAGGGGCCTGTGCGCAACACAGAATGAACCTTAGTTCCTACCCCAAAAGGAACAACAATAAATAAAGGAAATAAACATACATGAACACAATAAATTAAACAAACTGACATAATTTACATTTATGGCAGTTAAAAGTTACATTGAATGGATGTAAATGGATAGATGTTACTGTGACAAAGAGAAAACGTTGTTGACAGACTGATTGTTGTTTTGTGTTTCTGCAGTCTGTCAGGCTGTCTGATCACAGAGGAAGGCTGTACTTCTCTGGCCTCAGTTCTGAGCTCCAACCCCTCCCATCTGAGAGAGCTGGACCTGAGCTACAATCATCCAGGTGACTCAGGAATGGCGCTGCTGTCGGCTGGACTGAAGGATCCAGGCTGGAGACTGGACACTCTCAGGTATGGAGAGAAAATCTGATAGAGGAGGAAGAGCTGGAAACATTTCCTGTGTCCTTCACTCACTTCCTGTTTGTTTCCTGCAGATGACACATGAACAATCACACATGCAGGAATATTTTCAGGGACAGACACACTAGTCTAGCTGGATAGTATGTGGATATTTATGTAGGGGTCTCCAAGGAGTCTGTATGCAGGAACATTAATGATAGCTGATAAGTCATGTTGAGTTTCATTAAAAGTAGACCTATAGTTAGGTCCATAAATATTTGTGTAATAGAGTGAATTGTTGCCCCCCAGTGGTAAAATACAGAAGTGCCTGTTACAGGGCTAGTTCTTGGTTGACCAATATATAACAACAAAAAAGGGTAGTTTCTGCACGCTAAGAAAACAACAAGTTAGTGTGTGATGTCCTGCTGTTCAATAAAGGCACCTATCCATGTCCTTCTGTCCTGATCTTTTCAAAGAGCCTAATCCAGAATATCACAACTGGCGACGAGGATTCTAAAGATTTCCACAGTGTGACAGAGGCTGTAGAAGGGCTGTGTTCACATGTAAAGAAAAAGACAAACCAAGACGTTTTCTTCACGGCTGCAGCGGAACAGCTTTTGGTGAGCTACCATGGCGATGCATGTGGGTCGTGTTGAAGAGTATAATGAATCGAAGGAAGATTTTGAGTCATATTTGGAGCGGCTGGAGCAATGGATGTTGGCAAATGATGTTTCCGATGAGAAGAAAGTGTGCATGTTTCTCTCTGTGATCGGAGCAGATACATACAGGCTGCTAAAGAATCTTGTGTCTCCGAGGGTACCGAGTACCATGGGATATGCAGCGCTGACTGGAGCGTTAAGTGCGCATTATAAGCCGACTCCAGTGGTGATAGCTGAGCATTTTTGTTTTCAGAAACGTAACCAGAAAGAAGGGGAGGCAGTTTCTGACTATGTTGTCGCCCTGAGGCAGTTGTCAGCCACATGTGATTTTGGACAATATTTGGATGAGGCATTGGTATTGATGAGGTCCGCCCCGAGTTCCTGAATGCTCTGGACGTTGTAGGGCTGTCCTGGTTTACACGCCTCTGCAATGTTGCGTGGAGATCAGGGGCAGTACCTGTTGACTGGCAGACTGGGGTGGTGGTCCCCATCTTTAAAAAGGGGGACCGGAGGGTGTGTTCCAACTACAGGGGGATCACACTCCTCAGCCTCCCTGGGAAAGTCTATGCCAGGGTGCTGGAAAGGAGAGTTCGTCCGCTAGTCGAACCTCGGATACAGGAGGAACAATGCGGTTTTCGTCCTGGTCGCGGAACACTGGACCAGCTCTTTATCCTCTCGAGGATACTTGAGGGTGCATGGGAGTTTGCCCAACCAGTCTACATGTGTTTTGTGGACTTGGAGAAGGCATTCGACCGTGTCCCTCGGGGTGTCCTGTGGGAGGTGTTGCGGGAGTATGGGGTGTCTGGCCCATTGCTACGGGCCATTCGATCCCTATACAACCGTTGCAAGAGCTTGGTTCGCATTGCCGGCAATAAGTCGGACTCGTTCCCGGTGGGTGATGGGCTCCGCCAGGGCTGCCCTTTGTCCCCGGTTCTGTTCATAATTTTTATGGACAGGATTTCTAGGCGCAGCCAAGTGGCGGAGGGCTTTCGCTTTGGTGGCCTCAGAATCTCATCTCTGATTTTTGCAGATGATGTGGTTCTGTTGGCTTCATCGGGTGAGGGCCTCCAGCTCGCACTGGAACGGTTCGCAGCCGATTGTGAAGCAGCGGGAATGAGGATCAGCACCTCCAAATCTGAGGCCATGGTTCTCAGCCGGAAAAGGGTGGAGTGCCCACTCCGCGTCAGGGATGAGTTCCTGCCCCAAGTGCAGGAGTTCAAGTATCTTGGGGTCTTGTTCGCGAGTGATGGGAGAAGGGAGCCGGAGATCGACAGACGGATTGGGGCTGCAGCTGCAGTAATGCAGATGCTGCACCGGTCAGTCGTGGTGAAGAGGGAGCTGAGTGTAAAAGTGAAGCTCTCAATTTACCGGTCGATCTACGTCCCTACCCTCACCTATGGCCACGAGCTGTGGGTAGTGACCGAAAGAACGAGATCGCGGATACAAGCGGCAGAAATGAGCTTCCTCCGAAGGGTGGCTGGCCTCTCCCTTAGAGATAGCGTGAGAAGTTCGGCCATCAGGGAGGGGCTCAGAGTAGAGCAGCTGCTGCTCCACATCGAAAGGAGCCAGCTGAGGTGGTTCGGGCATCTGACAAGGATGCCCCCTGGGCGCCTCCTGGGCGAGGTGTTCCAGGCATGTCCCACCGGGAGGAGGCCCCGGGGCAGACCCAGGACACGCTGGAGAGATTATATCTCTCGGCTGGCCTGGGAACGCCTTGGTATTCCCCCGGATAAGCTGGAGGAGGTGGCTGGGGAGAGGGAGGTCTGGGCCTCTTTGCTTAGGCTGCTGCCCCCGCGACCCGGCCTCGGATAAAGCGGATGAAGATGGATGGATGGATGGATTTGGATGAGGCCCTGAGGGATCGTTTTGTTAGTGGGCTGCGTTCTGATGCTATGCAGTGCAAGCTACTATCGGAAAAAGATCTTACATTTCCACATGCATGTGAGATTGCCGTATCTATGGAACTCGCTTCGAAAAATACGATGGAGTTCTCAGGACGCCAGGACCCTCACCACGTAAATGCCTTGACAAATGCTCCAAAGTTTTTTCAACAAAGGATGGAAAGTACAGAACAGGCAAGAGGGCAATAACAAGTAAAAGAACTGGAAGGGACCTAAAAAACACACAGGAATGAAGCAACCATGTTATTGTTGTGGTGGAAAGAATTCAGCACGTGAGTGCAAATTTAAGAGTGAAAAGTGTCATGTTTGTGCAAAAATAGGACACATTGCACGTGCTTGCAGGAATAAAAAATTCAGTCAGCAAACTCAGTATTTGGAAACTGAGGATGAATGCTCAAGTAGGAATGATGAAGCTGAACTTTTTGGAGTATATTCAATGTACTCCATCACCTCCAGTGAGAAGGATTACACAGTGGATGTTGCGCTTGGGAGCAAGAACACCACCATGCTGCTGGATACAGGATCAGCAGTGTCGGTGGTATCAGACAAGTATTATCAGATGCATCTCACTCATTTCCCTATAAAACAAGCCAGTGGGCTTAAGCTCAAGTCCTACTCAGGCCAACACATTGCTGTGCGTGGATATATTATGTTACCAGTACAGTATGGGACTCAAAACATCACCCTACCACTGATCGTTGTTCAGGGAGACAGACCAGCTCTGATTGGACGAAACTGGTTAAAGAAACTACAGCTGAACTGGAAACAGATTTTCACAGTACACAAGGTACTGGTGCAGAAAGAAGCAAAGCCAGGAGTACTAGAAGTGATTCAGCGCCATCAGGCAGTGTTTTCGGATGACCAAGGCTGCATAAAGGGATTTAAAGCTAGAATCCACACTAAACCAAACACTGCACCAATTTTCTTTAAAGCTCGCCCAGTTCCTTATGCACTAAAAGAAGCTGTGGAAAAGGAGCTGGACATATTGGAAAAAGTGAAGGTTATTTCAAAGGTTGAGAAAAGTGAGTGGGCATCCCCTATTGTTACTGTGCCAAAAGCAGACAAAACAATTAGGATATAGAATAGAATAGAATACTTTTATTTGTCAATTTCTTCAAATGTACTTGCCATACAAAGGAATTGAAATTACGTTTCACACTGTCCCAAAAAAATGCGTAGGCATTGACAACAATAAGGTGCAGATGCACAACAAAAACAAAAACAGCCCTAACAATAAGATAATAAATAGTAATATAATAATATAAATAGTGCTAAAAGAATACTAAAAATATATATATAGCAGCAGGTGTGTGCAATTGCAATGCAAGTCAGGAATGTTTTCAGTTCTTGGTTCAGAGAGTGTTTCCTTGTTGGAGAGTGTGGGGGGGTAGAGTCCAATCTGTCTACTATACTTCTGCCAATCTGGTGATTCTGCTGGCTGGGAGCCGGGAGGGAAGAGAGTTCAGCAGTCTCACAGCCTGGTGGATGAAGCTGTTGGTGAGCCTGGTAGTGCGGGAGCGGAGACTTCTGTATCTCTTTCCAGAGGGCAGGAGGCTGAACAGACAGTGCGCGGGGTGGGTTGCATCGTTGACAATTGTGATGGCTTTGCGGGTGAGGCGAGTGGTGTAAATGTCTTGCAGGGAGGGGAGTGGTACACCAACTATCCTCTCAGCTGTTCTCACAATGCGTTGTAGAGCTTTTCTGTTATAGTCAGTGCAGCTACCGCCCCACACAGTGATGCAGCTGGAGAGGATACTTTCAATAGTTCCTCTGTAGAATGTAGTCAGGATGGGTGGTGGAGCACTTGCCCGCTTGAGTTTGCGCAGGAAGTAGAGGCGCTGTTGTGTTTTCTTGGCCAGTGATGCTGTGTTGGTGGTCCAAGAGAGGTCCTCACTGATGTGCACCCCCAGGAACTTGGTGCTGCTCACCCTCTCCACCGCAGCGCCGTCGATGGTCAATGGGGGGTGACAGGTGTGGCCTCTCTGGAAGTTGACAATAATCTCCTTGGTCTTACTGACATTTAGCAGGAGGTTGTTGTCTCTGCACCACGTGGTCAGGAGCTCAACCTCTTTCCTGTAGTGGGTCTCATCGCCCTTGGTGATGAGCCCTACCAGCGTTGTGTCGTCCGCAAACTTCAAAAGGTGGTTGGAGCTGTAGGTTGGTGTGCAGTCATGTGTCAGCAGGGTGAAGAGCAGAGGACTGAGCACACAGCCTTGTGGAGCCCCCGTGCTCAGGGTGATGCTGTTTGAGACCTTGTTGCCTACATGCACCGCTTGAGGCCTCTGGCTGAGGAAATCCAGCAGCCAGTTGCAGAGGGAGGTGCTGAGGCCCAGTCTGTCCAGTTTACAGATGAGTTGTTGTGGTATTATGGTGTTGAATGCTGAGCTAAAGTCTATGAACAGCATTCTCACATATGAGTCTTTCTTGTCCAGATGAGTTAGGGCTGGGTGGAGGGCAGAGCAGATTGCATCCTCTGTGGATCGTTTCGCTCTGTATGCGAACTGGTGTGGGTCCAGGGTGGGAGGTAGGGTGGATTTGATGTGTGACATGACTAGTCGTTCAAAGCACTTCATAATAATGGGTGTCAGTGCCACGGGGCGGTAGTCATTGAAACAGGCTGGGGATGGTTTCTTTGGCACAGGTATGATGGTGGCAGTCTTGAAGCATGATGGGACAGTGGCTTGCCTCAGGGAGGTGTTAAAGATGTCTGTGAAGACATTCTTCAGCTCCTCTGCGCAGTCTTTCAGCACACTACCAGGGATGTTATCTGGACCCGCTGCTTTCCGGGCGTTGATGGTGATGAGTGTCCTCTTCACGCTGGCAGCAGACAGGCACAGAGGCTGGTCGTGTGAAGGTGGTGGTGTTTTCTGTGGGCGTGTGTTGTTCTGTGCTTCAAATCGTGCAAAGAAGCTGTTCAGGTTGTTGAGCAGAGTGGTGTCGCTCTCACAGCTACGCGCTACAGGCTTGTAGTCTGTAATAGCCTGGATGCCTTGCCATAGGCTTCTTGCATCCTTGCTATCATTGAAGTGGGAGGTTATCTTGTGTGTGTAGTCCTGTTTCGCTTTCCTGATGCCACGGGACAGGTTGGCTCTCGCTGTTCTCAGGCCTATTTCATCCCCAGCTCTGAAGGCCTTGTCTCTGGCCTTCAGCAGCCTGTGGACATCTCCTGTTAGCCATGGCTTCCGGTTGGCTCGAGTTGTGATACTTTTCACCTGTGTTACATCATCAATGCATTTGGTGATGTATGAGCTCACCGTGTCTGTGTACTCCTCGATGTCTATGATGTTATTGTAGGTGGCTGCTTCCTTGAATATGTCCCAATCAGTTGACCCGAAGCAGTCTTGAAGAGCAGAGGTGGCCTCCTGTGGCCACACTCTTACCTCTTTCATAACAGGTTTGATGACCTTCACTCTCTGTCTGTATGCTGGCATTAGCATAACAGTGAGGTGATCAGATATGTGGTGACTACAAAGTCAGTGTCAACCAGTGTGTTGAAGAGGAAAGATATCCACTTCCTAATACGGAAGATTTGTTTGCTACTTTAGCTGGAGGAACATCCTTCAGTAAACTTGACCTTCCTCATGCCTATCAGCAGCTACAGTTAGATGAAGAATCAGAGAAGTATCTGGTCATCAACACACACAATAAGGCAAGTCTCTATAAGGCAAGGCAAATTTATTTGTATAGCACAATTCAACAACAAGGTGATTCAAAGTGCTTTACAGAGACATTAGAAACAAAAACAGATAAAAAGCATGATTTAAAATTGATTAAAACAAGCAAACAAACAAACTAACTAAACACACACTGTAGTGTTCTGTTGCAGAGTGTAGCAACTCTGATCAAACACCAAGCTAAACCTCTGTCAATGAATACACGAGTCCGAGTAGAGTTGACTTTTTACTCAGAATCTTCATTTGACAAGCGGTGAAAACTGTAGTTGAAAAGAAATACAGAATAGAAAAAATGATCGTTTACATAAATATTGCATCACGAAATAACTCAAAATGTGACCTTACACCTTCGTGTTAGCTTTAGCAACCGTAATGATAATCAAAACTGCCTTTTTTAACATGTACAAATCAACCTCCATGAATCACAAATAAAATAAAATTTTTCACAAATACCACTATTTATGCCTTTTTAACACCTTCATCGTGAAATATATACACTTATGGTGTTGCCTGAACAATGTTCCCAAGTGGATGGCTGTGGATAAGCCTCAGAGCAAGACCACATGTCACTCTCCCTCTTAGAGAACCAGGAAGAGGAATTAAACAGGAAATGAGGCAATATAGGTAATCAACCAGGAAGTGAGGTTATTTGCAAGTTCACCTTCAAAATTAAAGCTTGTTAACATTTTAAACTCTTTTTACTGTTCTTTTTAACTTAAATACATACAAAAGAATTATTTTAAAGCAAACATTAAAGATAAATGACATAAATGCCTTTGAGGCATCACACACACATTCACATTCACACCTGTTCGCGCGATCTGAACACTTATCGTAAGGGGAGCTACCAGTCCTTCTGTGGACGAGCTACTTTCTATTTTAAATTCCCTGAATTTAAAATACTCTCTAGACCCAGTCTAGACCCAGCTGGGGAGCTACCCAGAGCTCTAAACCCACACCTGTTCGCGCGATCTGAACCCTTATCGTAAGGGGAGCTACCAGTCCTTCTGTGGACGAGCTACTTTCTATTTTAAATTCCCTGAATTTAAAATACTCTCTAGATTTAAAATACTCCCTATAAGTACAATCGCCTCAGCTATGGTGTTTCCAGTGCTCTGGCTCTTTTCCAGTCTGTGATGGATCAAATCCTTCAGGGGATGGAGCATGTGACCTGCTTTTTGGATGACATCCTCATCACTGCTTCATCTGAAAGGGATCATTTGAAGAGGTTGGAGGAAGTACTCACACGTCTGGAGAAGCATGGTGTCAGAGTGAAGCTTTCCAAGTGCCACTTTCTTCAGAGCAGTGTGGAGTACCTGGGGCATCGTATTGACAGGGATGGTCTGCATCCTTTAGAGGAAAAGGTAGCAGCCATGGCAAATGCACCAGAACCAACAAACGTCACTGAACTGAAGTCCTTTCTTGGTCTTCTAAATTACTACAGTCGATTTTTGGAAAATCCATCCACCATTCTTCAGCCTTTGCATAACCTGTTGAGAAAAGCTGCTAAATGGATTTGGACCATGGAATGTGCAAAAGCATTCAGGGATGCAAAAAGTCTACTGCTGCAGAACAAAGTGTTGGTGCACTACAGCACAAATCTGCCATTGAAGTTAGCCTGCGATGCATCACCTTATGGACTGGGCACAGTCATCTCTCATGTCATGGAAAATGGAGAGGAAAGGCCTGTGGCTTTCGCATCAAGAACATTAACTGAAGCTGAGCGAAAGTATGCCCAGATAGAAAAAGAGGCCCTTGCCATAATTTTTGGAGTAAAGAAATTCCATAAATATCTGTATGGAAGGAAATTCACCCTCATAACAGATCATAAGCCACTGCTGGCTATACTAGGGCCAAAGTCAGCTGTCCCAACACTCGCTGCACTAAGAATGCAACGCTGGGCTCTTATTCTAATGGCATACAACTATGACATTGAATATAGAAGATCAGCTGAACATGCTAATGCAGATGCATTGTCACGTCTACCTCGGAATACGCCAGACAACATTGCAGAGGAGGGAAGTATCTTCTATTTCTCACATGTGGAAGAGCTACCAATAGTAGCTAAAGACATTGAGAGAGCAACCATGAAGGATCCAATCCTCAGCAAGGTCTGGAGCTACACCATGAATGGGTGGCCGAGTTATATGCAAGACGAATCACTTAAGCCTTACTTTACACGCAGACACGAGGTGTCAGCAGAACAAGGATGTGTTCTTTGGGGACAATGGGTCATCATTCCACCAGTTTACCAACAGAAAGTGCTGGAAGACCTGCATCATGAACATCCAGGTATCTGTCGCATGAAAGCACTCGCTCGCAGTTACCTGTGGTGGCCAGGCTGTGGTGGTGATATACAAGAACTGGTTCAAAGCTGCTCAGTCTGTCAGGCTGTACAGAAGTCGCCACCCGTTGCACCACTCCATCCGTGGAAGTGGCCTGAGAGAGTTTGGCAACGGATTCACATTGATTTCGCTGAAAAAGGCAAGCAGTACTTTTTAGTTGTCATTGACAGTCATTCAAAATGGTTGGAAGTGTTCCCTATGCCATCCATTACCTCACACAACACCATTGAGGTCTTGAGAGGGTTATTTGCTTCATATGGACTTCCAGAAGAGCTTGTTTCAGACAATGGACCTCAACTTGAGTCAAAGGAATTCAATCAGTTTTTGGAGTTAAATGGAATCAGACACACAGCTGTTCCTGCCTATCATCCTGCATCAAACGGGGCAGCAGAGAGGTCAGTACAAATCCTGAAACGATCCCTGATGAAGAATGTGCTGGAAGCAGATGGTAAGGCCAGATTGCCACTCAGTCATCGTTTGGCAAACTTCCTTATCATGTATCGCAGTACACCGCACACTGTGACGGGTCGCACACCAGCAGAGTTGTTCCTGAAACGTCAGATCCGGACTCGCTTCAGCCTGCTGAAACCTGAACTAAGCAGACACATTGAACAGAAACAGTCTGAGCAGAAGCGACACCATGATTACAAAACCCAACCTGTTCGTGTTTTTTTTGGAGGGAGACGCTGTGCGTATCCGAAACTTCAGGGGGGGGAAGAAAATGGACTCAGGGAACAGTTCTGAAGAAAATGGGAAGTAGGGCTGGGCGATATATCAAAAATTTATCGTTACCGAAATTTATGACTCTCATCGACGTCATTTTGCCCATGTCGGTAAATTCGGTATTTAAAAAAAAAAAAGGAAAGGCATGTGCAGGTTGGCGATGTTCATGTCCCTTTAAGACGCTGTGTTACGTTACAGACTTGACGGGGTGGAGTCACATGACTCTACTACCTGTAACAAGACGAGACACGGGTGAACAAATGGAGGACGATTTAAATGTTGAAGCAGCAGCGACGGAGGTAGAGCTGGTGGAGGAGGAAGAGGAGACGCTTGTTAACAAAAAAAATGCATCATCAATCGTTTGGCAACATTTTGGATTCAACAAGGATGATATTGATCAAAAAATTGTTAAATGTAAACTCTGCAAAAAGACTGTTGCGTCAAGTCAAGGTAACACAACCAACCTCTTAATAAATAATATTTATTATTAAACTATTTTGTTTACAAGGGATATACATTTTTTAGAGAGCATGGTTACATATTGTATCCTACACTTTTTATTTTGTTCAGTTAATAAATCTTAACCACGAAAAGTACTTACTACTATTGTCTTCATTTATTTTCAGTGACATTTTACAGTCCTTTAAAGTGGTAATAATATAATTGCAATGAATAGGTCTAGGGGGAATAATATTATCAAAATAACTGGAGGAACTATGCTGCCTGCCACAGCCCCATCAAATGAAAAAAAAAAAAAAAACGTTTGTTTTTTTGGCACTTGGGGTGGTTATCGTCCATTTATCGTTATCGAGGTTAACTGCTCAATTTATCCTGATATTGATTTTAGGCCATATCGCCCAGCCCTAATGGGAAGTGTTACTTACCTGATACAAGAGGGAAAGAGAACACGCACAATACATGTGGACCACCTGTTACCATGGAGACAGACTGTGGAGAAACCCCCAGTTATATTTTCACCGGTTTCGGAGGGACGGCCAGAAGTGATTATGGACGGTGTTGTTCCAGAGTTACCACCAAGTCCACCTGGAATTTTAACATCACACCCCTTACCTCCTGAACCACCTAAACAGACAACCGATGAACCACCAGTATCCACCCCAGAAACCACCCAAAGCCCATCTGTGGAACGCAGATACCCAGAGAGACGCAGAGTTCCCCCAAAGAGACTGAATCTTTGAAAATGTAGAGTTATGTTTTAGCTATTTACTGCCAGTTATTTTAGAAGTGAACAGTTTAATAATAAAAGTAATGGCTACATTTGTTCATTGTTCGTAAGGGTCACAGAATATTTCTTTTGGTGGGGGCACTGAAATACATTCTTTAAAGGGTTGCTTATTTCAATTACAAATCTAAAAGGGGAGGAATGTAATAGAGTGAATTGTTGCCCCCCAGTGGTAAAATACAGAAGTGCCTGTTACAGGGCTAGTTCTTGGTTGACCAATATATAACAACAAAAAAGGGTAGTTTCTGCACGCTAAGAAAACAACAAGTTAGTGTGTGATGTCCTGCTGTTCAATAAAGGCACCTATCCATGTCCTTCTGTCCTGATCTTTTCAAAGAGCCTAATCCAGAATATCACAATTTGGAAAGAGACAACATTTTGTAACTTTAGATACACTTTATTAGGTCACAGGTGTACCTGAGATAGTGGCCACTGTGTACCTAATAAAGTGTCAGCCATGTGTATGTTTCCCATGCTGTATGTCCACAGTGACAGAAGGATGAAACAAGGCTGTGAATCGTTTCAGTCTGTGTGTGTGACAAAGAGGCAGACAGGAGCAGCTAACATTTGGAAATGGAAGCTTAAATAATGACAAACTCTACATTCACGGCTGAATTCACAATAAATTTGTTCTCAAGTGCACATTTAGCAGCTAATGCTAGTACTGTTTTCCCTTGCTTTCTACAACTTGAGCAGCTATTGCTAAGTAGGCCACTTTGCTCTGCTAAGGATTAGTGTGACCATGATGGAAACTCTGATAAGCTAATGCTGCTAAGCTAATGCTGTTTATGGGCCCTGTTAGAATCAATATTTCATTCTTGGATAATGCTAACTCACATTAAATTAGCATTAGCTATTTACAACAGCGTACTTAGAATTAGCCGCTCACATTGGTCATGTCCAAATTCATGCGCTGCATCCTCCTGAGGACCCGGCCTTCGCGGTCTACGTGGGCCAGGTCCTCAGAAGGTCGGGTAGGCCGGAAGTAAATGGCTGGGGAAATTGGATGGTCTAGCCTTCTGATTAGCGTCACCGCTGTCTCGGTGGAGTTTAATAAATTCGGCCGTCTGCTCCTTGCTATCTAAAATATAACAGAACACTGGCGTAAATTCTCAACCGTCTCATTATTGTTTAATTAGTTTTCTGTTTGACGTTTAGTCAGCTGTGTAAAAACCAAGGAGGAACTCACCCGGGGGATTAATAAAGTTTTATTTTATCTAATCTAATCGACTAACTTTAATCTCAGCCACACTCACGAACAAACAAAACACTGAAAAAAGCCCAACAATAACATTTTTATATATTACGTTTAACCCGAGTAGCAAAAGTCCGCGGTGATCTGAAAATGATGTGCCGGGAGTTGTGCCTGTCTCGGGGGTTTCAGTGACCCTCGATCTCTCGGCTAGCTATCGAGCTGGTGGGTAACAGACGTCTCCGAAAACGTCGAAGCACTTTTGCAAATATGCGATATCTTGATAAACCGAGCAGATATTTGATGTTTACACAGCTACTTTCTCGCCTGAAAATATGTTAAAACTTTATTTTGTGACCCAGAAGGGTTAGTATGAGTAATTTTAAAACTTAGTAGCTGCAGCCATTGTTGGAAACTGGAGTTTGGCTGGGCGTCATATGTTAATGAACTTATGCATATTCATTTAACCTCAATAAAGAGCAGTGTTACGAGGGAGCAGACGAGAGCGACTGAGGTCAAGTGAAGGAACGGCGCTGTCACAGTTCTCTCCCTCATCAATTGTCTGCTTCCAGCGGTGGGTCTGTGCTAGACGACCCATCACCAGCTTTTTCCAGCTTTTTCCACTGGTTACCAGTACGTGGTAGAATCCACTTCCAGATCTGGTGTTGTCTTTAAATCTGTGAATGGATTGGCTCCATCTTATCTCTCTTTAACAAAATAATCCAAGTGGAGCCCTCAGGTCTGCAGATAAGCAGCTTCTGACCAGAACTAGACGTAAAAACAGAGGTGAGCTTTATCGATGGCTGCAGCCAAACTCTGGAACAGTCGCCCTTCACATCAGGTCGTCACCAACACTGGACATTTTTAAAAGCCGGTTGGAAACACATTTGTACTCTGTAGCTTTCAATCCTGACCAGTCTTTATAGTCATTACTGTGGATGTTTCCTATTTTCTCTCTACTCTGTGCAGCACTTTGGCTCAAGCTGTTTTTAAATGTGCTGATAAATAAATGTAGATTTCTTTGAATAAAACAGTGGAGCCGAGCTTTGAGCTCAGTGTGTAACAGTGTGTGTGTGAGAGCCATGTAATGTCCATGTGTGCATGCTGACTGTGCTGCTCTGACCCCCCTCCTCCTTTCAGGGTGGAGCCTGCTGGAGTCCGATGGTTGAGACCAGGTCTGAGGAAGTGTAAGTGTGTTTTTAATGGGATTCATGAAAACAAAGCAGCACACATTCAACCATCTTCATCATGTCAGGAGTCATCATCAAAGTGTCAATCAATGAACAGATGATGGATCAATAACTGCAGCTGGATTGTGTTTGTTCTCTCCATCAGATTCCTGTCAACTCACAATCGACACAAACACAGTGAACACAAAGCTCCAACTGTCTGACAACAACAGGAAGGTGACACATGTGGAGGAGGTTCAGTCATATCCTGATCATCCAGACAGATTTGATGTTTTATCAGCTGCTGTGTAGAAATGGTCTGACTGGTCGCTGTTACTGGGAGGTCGAGTGGAGAGGAAGCGTTTATATATCAGTGAGTTACAGAAGCATCAGAAGGAAAGGAGGCAGAGACTGTGTGTTTGGACACAATGATCAGTCCTGGAGTCTGTGCTGCTCTGATGATGGTCCTCAGTCTGTCTGGCACAATAAGATACAAACATCCATCTCCTCCTCCTCCTCCTCCTCCTCCTCTGTCTCTAACAGAGCAGCAGTGTATGTGGACTGTCCTGCTGGCACTCTGTCCTTCTACAGAGTCTCCTCTGACACTCTGATCCACCTCCACACCTTCAACACCACATTCACTCAAACTCTTTATCCTGGGTTTAGACTCTGGTATCCTGGTGCCTCAGTGTCCCTGTGCTGAGTGGAGTGTAAAGAGTGTCTCCTGTTACAGAAACACTCTGACTGTTGAACAGATAGTTCAGTCTGTACATGTCTGTCTCTTTCACTCACAAACACGTTTTCAGATTCATGGATTCAATCAGTTGATGTTTGAAACTCTTCTAAATGATTCCTTGTAAACTTCTTCCTCTTCAGTCACAAACAAACAGGAAGTGATGTCACATGTGTTCCTGTCCACACAGCAGAATGAGTCTATTGCTGACAGTGATGTACAAACAGAGTGAGCATTTCTGAGGCCCAAAATAAACTGAGTAGTTCACTGAATGAACAATGGACTGTGAGCTCAGTTCCTTCATCATTAGTATGGATTATATATGTATATGTATTATATTAGTATCATATATATCAGGTGCTGCTGCTTTCAGTCATTGTGCAAATGTGCTGTTTGTAAGCTTGTAAAGCTGCAGTCAGCTGAGACTGAAGAAGTCACCTGATCAGTGAGCAAACGTTTCTGAAAACGTCCAGATGAACAGAATCAACCTTTTGGGATCAGCCAGCAATGCAGCATCATTGTTGTTCAGCTTCAGAGGTTTGCAGGAATGAACTGATGACCAGAAACAGCTGCAAAGTCCAAGAAAATACCAGCTGGAGTTCAGCTGCATTTGAAGAAGTCAAAGAAAAGTAAGGATGGCAAAGGGCGACGTTTTCTTCCAAAGAGCTGAAAACATGGTCGACGCCTCATTAGAAGAATCATCTGGACATTTGTGAGGAACTCTAAACCAAGAAAGCAACGTCACACAGATCCAACAGACAGTTTCCATGACTGCAAGTGTTGAGTGGAAAAATGCTACATTGCATTATTGCATCCTCTCACCACAGGAGGCGCTGTTGGCACCACTGATTGCTGATCAGCTGTTCTCTGATGATCTGATTGATACTGTGAATAACGGGACTCACTGAACTCTGTGACACAGTGAAGATTACAGAGTTTAACTTCACCCTTTAAGACTGACCACAGAACCAAGTCCGCCAGAGCTTTTGTTATATTTTTACACGCTGTGGAGCCATTTGTGGGAGCATTTCAAGTTGCTATACATCAATACAACTGTTATTGCCCTAATTTTAATAATATATATGCATTAAGTCCATAGTAACTACATAAACTGCAAAAAAAACCTCCGCTCATCCATCTCTGTGTGTATCAGGATACATTTGGTTCATAATACACAGAAAAATCAGAGTTATTACCTGTAATAAATGTGAAAGTAAAGATTCCAGGGTCTGTGGCTCAGGTGTAGAGTGAGGGTGGGGTGCACCACAGCAGCATGCTGGGACTGCTGAGGGTGGAGGAGGGAGTGATGATGACATCAGAGCTGCAGCACAGAGACCAGTGAACACACAGTCTGTTCATCTTTGCATAGATACAATATACAGCACAATATTGAATGACAGACACGCTGTGGGAGCTTCCACAGATACACTGACGTCAGCATCCAGAGTCCTCCTGCTGCTCCCCCTCAGAGCCCCGTGATCAGCACCAACACATTCAGTTAGATGACAGAGTCCAGCTGCAGCTAGAATCAGCTCCCCTCTGTGAACAACAGCACAGCGTCAGTGTTTCACACTCAGTGAAAGGAGGAAACAGCAGAAGAACACCATGTGTGCTACGTTTCCCAGGACACACTACAAACTGCACAAATACAGAGCAGCACGTGGAAGGACCTGCAGCTGCATTTACAGAGCTGCAGACAGCGTGATGTCCTGTATGGACAGGTGGAAGGAACCAAGTCCTCAGCTGGAACACTCGTGTTTGTCCACAGACAGGAAACACAGCAGGAAACTTCCTCACAGAAGTGCAGCTCATGGATAACACACTTCCTGTCAGTCAGAATGAGGCTGCAGCCAAACACAGAAAGGTGTTTTTGTCCAGATGAGCCCAGAGAAGAAACACGAGTGTTCACAGACATCAGAAGCTCAGAGAGGTGAAACATGAGGTTGGAGTCCTCGTCAGCATCCAGAAGAGCTGCTGTGAAACCCTGAGTACTCATGACAGACTCTGATGGCACAAACACATCATGATTCAAACAGAAAGACAAACATGGAGCTCCTGATCCTCCTGCATGAGAACAAGCTGACATGAGCGCTGTGTCTGAGAGTGTCTCCCTGTCACAGTGACAATAACACAGCTGCTGCTCACAGTCATTAAACTGACCTGAGGTCAGCTGTGCTCCTTACATATGAACCATGTGACCTCACATCAGTGCTGTGGATGACTGTAGTCATAGAAGAGTAGAGCTGTAGCAGGTGGTGTGAGGAGGAGGTGGTGTATTCTAGTTAACGCAGTACTGAAACACTCCAGCAGAGGGCGCTGTTAAGTCCTTATTGTAACACAGTTACTGTGTGCAGTTAGACTTCATACATAATCTGCACTTATTTCCATCAGACATGCTGTCAGTAAATGATTGGTTTCTATTGATTCTACTTCCTGTTGACTAGTTTGATGACAGTGAAACAATCACAGCTGATTGTGTGATGATGTAAACTGTCACTGTTACATTCAGTGTGTGTGACATAATGTTAGTGCAGGCTGATAACAGCCTGGTTCTGTTAGAAACACATGAACGTGTCCATAGATCAGTGTGTGTTTAACATGAGAGCTTCAGCCCTGCTGATGTGTTAAATAAAGACATGCAGGAAAACTGATGAGACTCTGAAATAACTCTTTATATTTATAATGTAACTCTGCATCAAAAGAACAACAAAGGATCCCAGACAGGTTTCTGTGAACAAAGACCATTCTGATGTTTCTGTGTTTCTAACAGTTTGACATTATTAGTAAACAGACTGCAGTGAGCAGCATTTATAAAGAGCTTATATATAAAGATATGACAGCTGTTTGACAAGTTTATCACTCTGTGTTTGGACCTGATCAGTCCAGCTGTTTACTTGAAACATGTTCATTTACCTGTTCTGTTATATTCATGTTCTTGTCTCTGTTGAAAACACATTTTAATGTCCCTCAGATTTTTCTCCCAGATGAATAAATATAAAAATGACACAAACTGACTGCAGCTACTTTTTGTCCTTTCTGTCAAAAACCTTCATGTGACTCATGAGAGACACGTTTCAGCTGTTTGTGACAGATCAGAGGCCAACAAGTCATTTATAACACTTTCCATCATTGTTTAGCACAAACACATGTTGACACAGCAGCGGGGCCGCAGTGAGAGTCAGAGCGAGGAGATCAAAACTCCTGTTTGACCACAGCCTCAGTTTGTTCCTGCACTTCAAACACTTCCTGTTGTTGACTGGGTGGAGTCAGGAAGCCAGCGAGGCCCTGCAGGACTGAGACTGCAGACTGGGACGTGCTCTGTGATGGAGATCAACAGCATCACTGACTGTTTCTGTGAGGACACCATCATCCCAGCAGGGCTGTTTCCCAACAACAAGCCCTGGACCATCAGAGACCTGAAGCTGCTGCTGAATGAAAGAAGAGGATCTTCAGGTCTGGAACAAGGACCAGCTGAGAGTGTTAATAACGTTACTAATGTTCAGCTACACTTTACTAGGTCACATCTGTGACACACGTCACTTAAATAAAGAAGGAAATATTGGCTCTGTTTTATCTGCTGGGCCCAAAAGTGACTCCTGTATTTAAACTGCTATGAAGAACTTGTTGGTCTATAATATGTGAAACATGTGTCAAATGTCTCCATCATGAAAGATATCAGGTCATCTTGAGCCACAAAAACATTCCTATCATGAGGTAGAAGCTGGAATCAGTTTGTTGCAGACGTTTATATATCCGATATTTATCCAGTTAAAAGCTGAAATTCAAAAACGTCTTTTCCAGAGTCGTCTGTCCAAGAGGAGCAGAAGCTGCAACAAATATAACAACAGTTATTTAAGGCTGTTTTAAACGGCCACAAAGGAGCAGATTGGTTATAATGCAGCTGCTTCAGAGGAACAAACACTGTTTTTATTTCATGTGTAACACCTTTCAATGATGTGTTGACTAAAGTCTATTGACCAGTATAAGTAAAGACATCACACACACACATGGAAACACTGAAACCTGTTTGTGGTGCAGCAGCGGTCCCAGCTGCTGGCCTTTATCTAGACTGGGTCGGCTGCTGATCTCAATATAATCAATGTTTAAAGTTCTCAGTGTTTCTGTGTTGCTGCGTATAGGATCTCCCAGCATCATCACTGTGCTGTCCAATCATTGTGTGCTAGGTTACCCTTATAGTGCGATGTGTGTTTGCACAAAGAGAAGCATGTGTGTCAAATATAAATAAGCACAGAACAGAAACAGCTGCTCGTTTCTTCTGTTTAGAGTCAAGTTAGTGTTTTGTGTCTTTGTTTGAGGCCTGATGTCGAGCAGAGGTGTGTGTAACTGCACTGGTCTGTTATATGTGTGAAGTGTGTGCTTCTCTTCAGCATCATCTTTGTCACTGCTGATTCCTTTGTGTCATCATGTGTTGAGAAGAGAGAACAGTTATAACGGAGGAGCAAAAGGAAGCCCTGAAATCTGCATCAACAAGGAAGTGTTGGCTCACCAGTGATCCCAGCAGAGCCACTGGTTTGGCTCCAGTTGTTCTAGATTCAATGATGTTGTTGCTACAGATACATGTCAGCATCTTTATTGTAGTAAAGTCTTGTAATGTGAAGATAGAAACAAGGCAGCAAACAGCTCCATGATCTGATCTTAATGATGTTGTTTTTATTCCTGTCTGTCAGAACTGGATTGGAAACTATCAAAGGTCTAAAAACAGCCTCAACCCTCCCACAGAGCAAACTTTACACACCTCATCTTTCAGCTACAATCTTTGTTGCAGGGATCTTCTGCCAAACAAGGCTGAGAGAAGATTTCTTACAGCTGTCATGTTGATGCTGTTTCAGTCTTTGGGCAAACACACTCATATATTAGGGCTGATATCAGGGCTGCACAAGTTCTTTGTGTTTGTGATCATGAATAACAGAAGTGTGCCTGTTGAAGATCATGTTTCTACATTATTATATGTCCTGTTATTGTTCTGTGTTATATTCAGCTTTCAGCATCCTTTCCCAGCCCCTGTTACACCATCCATACAAAGCCAATCTGACTGTGAGCCAATGTGTTTGTTTGTGTTGGATCAATAGATTTGACAGACTTGGTTCATCCAGAGGGAAACAGTCCAAATTCAGATCTAATGAAATGATGGAGGCTGTTTCCTACCACGGTGCTGATGTGTGACTAACAAGGCTCATGGTCTCCAGCAGACAAGCGCCTGGAATGAGGTGAGCTGAGAGTTGCTGTGGTGGGTCTGTGCCCACCAGGGGCGGATCTAGAAGGGTGGCATGGGGTGGCAAGTGCCACCCTAAAATGATCCCTTGCCACCCCAAGTGCCACCCCAGTTTTGCATATGACAGTGTTGTTTATTAAAATAAGATAGCACTAACAGTTTGAGCGTAGGTTGGTCCAGATTTACTGTAAAATTCCTCATAAATTACAGGAAATTTGTATTCAATCTAATACAGTCAATACAATAGAATTATGTCAATTTTCAAAAATTCATTAAAAATCATCCTGAGTAGTTGAGGTCCAACTTTCAACACATTCTTCCTCTGGGACACCTACTGTACCTGTGTGCCAAGTTTCAGCCAGATTCACTGTAATATTCCTCAGAAATTAATGGAAACCTGTATTCAATTTCACTGTCAAATTAATAAAGCTTCTCCGATTCTGATTCTTCTTTAGAATATGTGTATTTTTGGCATAAATAAAATTACATTGAGGTGCAGAATAGCTTTTAAAAAGGTAATTTTGATAGTCTTTAAATACTCATTTTAATCTCAGATCCTTTAATCTGAGTTGCACAGTGGCACGGTGTTTAGCACTGTTGCCCCATAGCAAGAAAGTTCTGAGTTCAATTCCACCATCAGGCTGGTGTCTTTCTCTCTGGAGTTTGCATATTCTCCACGTGTTTGCATGAGTTCTCTCTGGGTACTCTGGCTTCCTCCCACTGTCCAAAGACATGGGTTTAACTGATTAATCTAAATTATAGGTGTGAGTGCTAATGGTTTTCTGTCCCTGTGTGTTTGCCCTGCGACAGACTTGCGACCTGTCCAGGGTGTACCTCGCCTCTCGCCCTATGACAGCGGCCTCCCGCGACCCTGAAGAGGACAAGCGCAAGTGAATAGATGGATGTTTTAATCTAGTTGGTACATTATGACAAAAATTATAAACTTTACTTAATTACTTAAGAATTGATTATCACAGTGGCAATTATCAGAATCATTAAAATTCTGAAGTAGTTAAAAATGTGACTTTGTCTTCTCTTATCTGTACAAAGCATTTGCATTCTATTTTTATCCTATTGTATATTTTATTCTATTTTGTATATTTGTGTACAGCATTTTATTCTTATTGTATTCCAATTTTGCTATATAACTTTTGCACTGTCCACTTCCTGCTGTGACAAAACAATTTTCCCACGTGTGGGACTAATAAAGGTTATCTTATCTTATCTCTTTTTGTCATTGTTTTCTGTTTTTACTGTTGGTTGATTTTACACTGTAATATGAAAATGCACAGCAGTGCTGAGTATCAAATTCTCTTAGTTTTACTCATCTTTTTCAATATTTAGCTTTCTAGGAGACTGTTTTTAAATTTATTTTCACAATGATAGTG
This sequence comes from Simochromis diagramma, assembly GCF_900408965.1. Classification (NCBI taxonomy): domain Eukaryota; kingdom Metazoa; phylum Chordata; class Actinopteri; order Cichliformes; family Cichlidae; genus Simochromis; species Simochromis diagramma. Next base: position 77,406 of record NW_024387039.1, on the reverse strand, counting down.
GGGACCAGTTGTCAATGTTTTTCCAAAGTCCTACACACACTTTCCTATACTCAACCAATGTGTTATCATCTTCCAAAACCACTTCAACAAACCTGGACAATTTTTCCATAACACCAATTAACAAAATCACAAAACAGTTGCTCAAGAGTATTCACTCATCAGTGAAGTATGAAGGTTATTATACCATAATGGAATTTTACAAAAAAATACTTTTTAAAATTATTTCGTAAAATTCAATTAAAATTATTTTTATGCGTCAAAAATATTTTTTCAATGTGACACAAAGTAATTTTACAGTTTTCAACCGTTTTTCTACTGAAATGTCCATTTTAAACCCTTTCATGGGTATTTGTTGGTTTAAATACAATTGATGCATCAATGGGTTCGTTTTTTATGTGCCTGTAATACATTTTCGCGTTGCTTAATTGAACATATAAAGTCAAAGGTCATCTGTAAACACTATTTATGTGTAACTAATAGGAATTATCCAAATTATCAAAATTGAACAGGCAAGTATGAGTTATGAACATTTCTAAATCACGCATTAGTTTACTTTTCTGAAATGCGTCCGATGATATCCGGTGACCTATTCATCCGGGACACTGATTAAGGGTGATGGTGATAGTAGCCTATAGCCCAATGAGTCAAGTACTTGCGGTGGCGGTGTGATGCGTGCACATGCTTCAACAACTGTAGGAACTACGGAATTACAATTTCACTTGACAGTGTTAAACAAACTACGTTTGTAAACTTGGAAGAGTTACGAGTTCCTGTGGTTCTGCAACAGACAATCATGAGTGAGTCAAAACGACAGATAAGGTAAGCATGAAATTAGCTTAAGCCGCAAATCATTACATTTGCCTTATTGACAAAAACCTTTATGAAGTTTTCCTTATGGCTTTTTGCTTCATATGCTTTTTGCTTCCTATTACTTTTTTCACAGTTAAATTTGGTTTTAACGTGTTTTTGAGTGCTATGTATTTAAGTAGGGACACATTACGTAATAGATGTGGTATAACCACATGATGCTCTCGGTAGCCCCTATAAACAAACAACCACTTTACACTGATTGTGATCAGACTACAAAGATTTAAAGATAAACAATTAATTTTCTCATCTGCCACAAAACTGAAAGGTACCAATCTTTACATCAACGAGGATTTTTCAGAGTCCATCAGGAAGAAGAGGAAAGAACTGTCACCACAGCTGAGAGCGGCCAGAGACAGGGGTGATATTGCCGTCCTGAAATATGACAAATTAATTGTTAAACCGAGGTCACAGAACGCCGGAATTAATATTTAGACTTCAGCAATGTTTGTAGCTGTTGAGATCGATCGGTCTGCAAATGTCGGATACTATACTTATTCCTGGATTCTCCGGTAAAGATTTTTCAGTGGCTCATGTCAATATTTGTAGCCTTAAATATAAGATTCAGGAAATTCAGTCACTGTTGTCAACAAATACGATAAGTGTGCTGGCTATTTCCGAGACACATTTAGATGCTGCCTTTGAGAATAATGAATTTGAAATAAACGGTTATAAGTTGTATAGGAAGGACAGAAACAGATTTGGAGGGGGCGTAGCCCTATACATTAATGATAATATGGCAAGCAAACTACGTATTGTTACGAGTTCAAAATATTGGGGATGGACACCAGAGGAAAAAACCCATAATAACAACACTGGTCCGGTCGGGTTGAGTCAAACGATGATTTTAATGGTCACACGTGGGAGATGGACACTGTATGCAGACAGTCTCAGATCTCTCTTCAAAAAACACATCATCATAGTTTTATGAAATCAGGGTATTAGAACGCCCCTTCATGCGTAGTGACAGGTGTAATACAATCAATGTTGACAATTTTATTTAACACAAAGAATAACATTGTCTCCTTCCCGAGGGCAGACGCTGACTGCCCCCATCTCCTGGAACCGTCTGTACCCTGCTAAGACACAACATGGCAGCTGCAAGGACTCTTTCATTTACTCAGACCATCAGTGTGTATTGCTCTAAATCAAGTATATAATATTAAATGAATATTGCTGGATCAACTACTTCTACTTAAAACATATTAAAACATGACTAAGCACAAAATCACCAAGAATAACATCTTATAAGTGCTGTGTAAGCGCGTGCGGCCTTCCAAGCTCAAAGCCTTTGCCCTCCATAGATCAGCCAGACTCGCGCTGGCTGTAGCTTTTAACCTTTAATTAACTTGAGCACAACTCTAGAATAAGCAACAAACTGCAATGTGTATGGAATGATCATGGTTACATCTGCAATGGAAAATCATGTTATTATTCTGGTACCTGTAAGGAAAAGATCAAACTAAAGTTATCACCATCACTGTAATGCAAAGGATAATGTAAGGTCAAAAACTTCAATTTATGTTTAATGCAAAGCTGGTTATATACTTCTGATGAACTAATAATGCCATATTAAAATAATGAATGATAATAAGAAAAACATCCCCTCCTTATTCTACAATTCCCTCTGTTGACCTCTGGAGAATCCAGAGGTCACAAACAGTTGTGTCCCTCCTTGGCCTACACATTCAGTTCTACATGCATCATTGGCATCATGGACATTGGAGTAATAACTCCAAAGTCCACTGCCCTCACAGACATACTTTTAAACATTCTTCTGGCACAAGGGATGAGACAACAACAACAAATAACCATAATACCCACCACAACAGACAAAGAAAACATGACCGAAGCGATAACCCCCTTCCACCGTCCGAACACTGAGGTCAGCCAGCCTTCCAACGGATTATCAACACCGGAGTGATCATGCATACTTTCAGACAGATCCCTTAGGCCCTCCAGAGCCTTGGTCACTGAGCCATCTGGAGCAGTATTGTTTGGAATAAAGGTGCAACACTGATCGGCAAACATAGAACAAACGCCCCCTTTTTCCGCTAACAACATATCAAGGGCCATTCTATTCTGCACTCCCATTAACGAGGTCGGACCCACCTGCTCCGCCAACCCCTCCATGCCGTCTCTGGTCAGGTTAGAGAGCCTCAGCACATTGTAATGAACATAATTAATCCTATCTACATTCTTGTTTGGGGTCACTGGGAAGAAAGCAGAAATTATTGGAATATTTTCAAACCCGGCTGCTATTTGATCAACAAGTTTAAATTCGTTTGGAACCCCCCTGGGCACTCCAATGGAGTCGATCCAGGTGGGGGAATTCATCCTAGGGTCATAGGCGTGTGTGTCATGAATTCCTCTCTTCCTCAAAATGTGTCTTTTGCGCCTGGCTGCCAATCTGCGCGTATTGTGTGGGGGAATTGATTTTACCTTATTTCCGATTAGCATAAGTGGCGCTCCTAATCTCACCATCGCGCACGTCCCCACGCTCCCAAGAGGAACACGAACCAGTAGAGTCCTGTGCCCGCAATAGTAATACAGCCCGCTCCTAGCCCAAGTCCCAATTAGGGTGGCTGCATCACTCACATTGTTGGTGGTCCTCCCCGTCTGGGTGACCGAGCACCAACTGGGGTCAATTTCCCCCAACCGATATTTAACTTTATCTGTGGAAAACTTAAAGCACGTATAATTATCTTTCCGGGGCATAAACGGCCCTACTTGCGTGAGCTTGCCAATAGGGGGAAATAGACTGGACAACACAGTGCAGTTCCCCATATTCACAGCTCCTCTAGTTATTTGCAACATACAATTATAGCCCCACGAATCCTCTGGATGCAGAGGTGCAGGCTCTATAAATAAACGCGGCCTTGCCGAAGCGCAAGCTACACAATTAGCCACTTTTTGTTCTCTAGCATTTTGGGCTATCCAGTCCAGCCAGATGTTACTGTCACTGAACCCGGTAGCGCGTTCAATCAAATCCTGAGGTTTCAAGGTGGTGTAGTCCACCGACACTACTCGCCTCTCCCTTGGTTCGTGCTCTTCTGGTGTAGCTTCCGACGACCCGCTCCCCTCTCGCCCTGTAAAAGATGCAACAGAGCTGGTGGGGCTGGAAATCACACGAGTTGTCATTTCTTCTCTACCTGACGGTACGCGATTAGTTTTTTCTAGGAAATTAACCTTAATTAACCCTTTTGGATCAACCCCCGCTGTTTCCACCCCCAAAATTAAATACATAGATTGTTTACGATGCCAATTCCCCAATGATAAGGTTAACGCGTTTCCAGAGGGGCTGAAATCCCTCTGTAGTTTAAGCTCATTTTCGGATCCTAATTCTAACGGTTCCCAATTTTGCCCAGTGTAACCCCTTACCTGGTCCCAATTACGGCACCAGCTGTCATATGGACGATTTCCCCTCTCGCAGTGCGTACTCACTGAATAATCCCAACAGAGCCACACATTATATCCCCTCCAGGCACTGCCGACGTCCCTACAATTAACAACATCACACAGATCAAACGTAAAAGAAGTTGTGGAGCCAATAACATAATCTAATTCTAAACCACCATATGTGCTGAGACACTCATCCTTTTTACCAGAGACCTCGCGCTTCACTCTTGCCCGCAGCTTTAAATCACTATAGATCACGCGTGATGTAATTGGTGTATCAAACAACGCCGGACTGGCGTGGCCTCCGTGCTCAGACTGGTTTCCCGGGTCGGTCTGCAACAAACAAATCAAAAAACAAATAGCCATGATTAGCAACATAATTGACATCAAACTCATAATAATTTTGAACATTGTGATGGCTTTTAAAACTCTTCTTTCATCACCAGTGTCTGATTGTTGTGATGGCATGGTGGTATGTGAATGTTATGGTGTAGTAAAAAGTTCAAAGCCCTTTATCAGAGCCTCTCTCTTGTTCTAGGTGTTCAGTGTGGTACCGCTCCTTTTCGTTGGCGCGGCGATCTCCTCCTAGGCTGCTCTTCTTTCTTCGACCTTCCGGGTAGACCACCGGTCGGCCCGTTGCACAGGTGTGAGGGTTTATTCTGCCTCTCAATTTCACCTGTGTTGGGTGGAGATTGATCCTTCCTCACCAAGCCCTTGTGCGCGGCCGCGCACTGCGTCCAGTGATACCAGGTGTCGCCTTTCCCCTTCAGTTGGACCGCTGTCGCCGTCCGAGCCGATACCTCATATGGACCAGTCCAGCGGGGTTCCTTCCACTTGCGTTTGATGACTCTCAGCCACACTGCCTTCGCGTCCGGGACCTCTCCTTCTCCTGTGGGTCCTTTACAAGCTGCCTGTTTTGTGAAACTGGACACAAGCGCCTTTAACTCGTTCCAGTAGTCTGCGTGGGACCGGTTCCCCTTTTTGTCCCGTTCAACCGAGCCCACCGTCCAAGGTGCCGGAAACTGTCTCCCTGTTTGCAGCTCATATGGTGTAAAACCTGTGGATTGATTAACAGAACATCTTATGGTCATCAACGCAACCGGCAGGGCTGCGACCCAATTTAGCCCTGTTTGCGCGCAGATTTTTGCCAATTTGTTTTTCGAATTTAGGTTCATTCTTTCTACTTTTCCCTGAGACTGAGGATGATAGACCGTTCCAAATTTATGCTGGACGCCCAACATTTTTTCTACTTTTGCCAAATCTTGATTTTTAAAATGGGTTCCATTATCTGATCTAATTCTTTTGGGGAACCCATGACGAGGAATGTAATGATTGATTAAACACTTAATGACAGTCCTAGCATCCTCCTTTTTTGTAGCCCAGGCCTCTGGCCAGCCGGTCAGAGCATCTACACACACTAACAAATATCTTACACCGCCAGGCCCGGAATCAATCATATCAGTGAAATCAATAACAATCTCCTCTCCCGGCCTCTCAGGGGGCCGAAACTTACCCACTTCCGGTTTTACTGCTGGTTTAGGATTGTGTGCCCCACAGATTAAGCACATCCTGGCCTTTTCTCTTATCATTCCTCGCAGCTCCGGATGCCACCAATGACACAAATTTCTTTCCATCTGGGCAATCCCCACGTGGGCAAGTCCGTGGGCTTCATCCACCTTCTGTTCTGCCATTTTGGCTGTCAGCACGGGGCGCCCGTCTGGCCCCCTCCACAAATGTCCATCCTGCCAGGCTCCTTTGTTTTTCCACACCCCCTTTTCCTCTGGGGATGCCTCCTCCTGGGCCTGTTTGACTTCCTCAATCAGGTCAACAGATATCTCCTCTTCTGGAGTTACCTGTATCATTTGTCTCCGTCCTTTGTAGCCTGCGGCCTCCTTTGCGGCTTCGTCCGCTCTCTGGTTTCCTTTTTCCACCATGCTGGTTCCTTGGGAGTGAGCTTTGCATTTTATGATGCTCACCTCATCTGGGTCAGCCAAGACCTTTGCCAGTTCCTCCATTTCATGTTTGTGGGAAATAGGTGCATTGGTTGCTGTTCTGAATCCTGCTCTTTTCCACTGAGGCAGCTCCACATGCGCTGCTCCAACTGCATATGCCGAATCGGTGTAGATGTTCACTCTCCTGTTCTTGGCTAGTCTCAAGGCTCGAGCTAGGGCTATCACTTCAGCTCTCTGGGCCGACTGCTTTCCCTCAATTCTTCCTGACTCTCTGACCTGATAATCTCCTTCTACTCTGCAAACCACCGCATACCCTGCTTTCAGTCCTCCTTCATCTCGGTGGCAACATCCATCAGTAAACCAGTCTTCAGCTCCCGGTATGGGTTCGGCCTTCAGGTCCTCTCTAATCTTTTCCTCAATCTGTGCTCTTTTAACGCTGTCATGTGGTTCCCCTACTCCCATTAAATCTGCCATGTTAATTCCATCCATCCATCCATCCATTCGCTACCGCTTATCCTTTTCAGGGTCACGGGGGTGCTGGAGCCAATCCCAGCTGTCATAGGGCGAGAGGCGGGGTACACCCTGGACAGGTCGCCAGTCTGTCGCAGGGCCCCATGTTAATTCCTTCATGTGTAAATGTCAAATTTGGGGCCTCTAAGACTTTGCTCAGTCTCTGTTGTGCCCGTGGTGACATACAAAATGCTTGTGAATTCACGTATGCCACTATACTATGTGTAGTAAGTATTTTTAGTGGGTGTTCTCTCACTACATGTGCTGTTTTTTGGATAATTCTAGCGACCCCTGCTGCATGTTGTGTGCATGTAGGATGCTTTGCTTCTGTTGGGTGTAGTTTTACACTAATATACATGAGTACATCTCTACCCCCCCCTTTTTTCTGAAACAACACTCCATTTACAATTGAGTTTGTTTCAGAAACATCCAAATAGAATGGCTCATCATAATTGGGTGTGGCTAAATCTGAGGCCCTTGACAAATCCTGTTTTACCCTAATAAATGCGGCTTCGGCCTCAGGCGTCCAAGGCAGCTCAGCCTTAAGGTGTCGAACACCAACTTGCTTCATTAGGCCCCTTAAAGGGGCAGTTTTGCCTGCATAATCCGGAATGAACTGCCTGCTGTAACCTGTTAAACCAAGAAAAGAAAGCATTTCTCTCACAGTCCGCGGTTTTGGGTGTGTCAGAATTTGGTCTCTGTGTGTGTTCATCAAACCCACTGATTTGTGTGCGATTACCCGGCCCAAAAAGGTCACTTCAGGGTGAACTAACTGCAGCTTGTCTTTACTTACTTTAAAGCCGCATTCTGCCAACCTATTCAAACACAACGAGCGACGCCGCTGTACAATCCGCTGCTGACGGGGCTGCAATGAGAAGATCATCAACATATTGTATTAATGTACAATCATTAGGCAAATTACATGACGACAGGGCTTCTTTAAGCACCTGATTGAAAATGCCTGGAGAAAGTGCAAAGCCTTGTGGCAAACGTGTGTATCTGAGTTGTTGGCCTCTGTATGTGAATGAAAAAATTTCTCTGAGTGACTCATGCAGAGGAAGACAAAAGAATGCATTTGCCAGGTCAATGCACGTGAACCACTTTTGGTCGCACGTGATAGCTGACAAAGCTGTGTACGGATTTGGTACAGGTCCAGTGGTAGAGAGTAATATTTCATTAATGGCTCTCAAGTCATGTGCCATGCGATATTTTCCTGTTCCATGTTTCTCCACTGGTAGAATTGGTGTGTTCCACAGTGAGTGAGAGGGCTCTAACACCCCGGCCCTTAACAGGCCTTCTATTGTTTCTGTAATTCCTTCCTCTGCTTCAGGTTTGTGTTTATACTGTGGTCTATAGATTGGTGTGTTTGACTTGAGCTGGAACAAGACAGGAGGACACTCAGCCAGGCCAACATCCATGGGCCCTTTTGACCATAGACTGTCGGGCAGACTTGACAGTCCAGCAACCGCGTGAGGATGGTCTACACACTCCTCACCATGTGTTTTTGAAATCTCTCTATGTTCCAAGATCACTGTGTCATCACAGGCACAAGTTATGCGATAGGTTTTACAATTTGGAGCATAAGATAAGTTAGGAATTTGGGTTCTTTGCCACCCTGTGTCGTCCAGTGCTCGCCTGACCATTGGACCTAGATCACCTGCACCATGACCTTGGTGGACCGCCAATGTAATGTGGGGTGCAGAATTTTCTCCCACATTGTACCAAAGCAATTGTTCATCAGTTAATTTCACAGCCGCGGCTACACCTTCTGGTCCGATGTAGATGTCATGTGTCTGCACATTCCACGTCTGACCCTCAAGATCAGACTGAAATAATTCACGATAGGTGTCATCACTATCCTTATCATAAAACAGATTGACGTGGTAGGGTTCGCGCGGAGGGAGGTAAACTGCCAAGCTCATTATCCAGGGTCTCCACAGCTGAAATTGCCTCAGAACATCCTCTTTCACTAGTCTCCTCCAGTAGATGTCGGCTTTTTCTCTTTCACAGTCTTGAAGCAGATATTGAGTCTTTGTATTTGTTCCCAGGCACGGGAAATGCTGTCCTCCTGGCAAAGTCACAGATAATCCATCTGCTGAACATGTGATTGTGGCGCCCAACTTCACGAGCAGGTCCCTGCCCATGAGATTTACTGGCGCTTGCGATGACACCACATAGTTGTGTTTCAAAGTCTGCTTGCCCAGCTTTGTCAAAGCTGGGTCAGTCACTGGCAGAGTGATCGGGATCCCGGAAAAATCCACCACGTTCACTGTGTGGCAGGACAACTTTGCACTGTCTGGTGCTGCTCTCAAGGTTGAATAGGTTGCTCCAGTGTCTACTAAGAAGGGCAATTCTGTCCCTTCTACAGTCATTGACAGCATGGGATCTGCCATACCCATGCTGTTTGGTCCCTCCGGGTCCCTTCAGTACTGGTCCTCCCTCCAGTCAGCCACTGGATACTGCGCGGCTGGTGCTGCACTCGGGTTTGGGGCCTGATATACTCCCCTATAGCCATCTCTTGCTCTCGGAGCTCCGCGTGCCTGGGATTGGTAGCCTCTTCTTTGATTGTTCTGACGTTCTGGGCAATTTCTGCTCCAATGACCCTCTGCTCCACACCTCCAACTTTACCCTACCGCCTACTGGTGTTGGCCAGAGGGGCCGATGGCGCGATATGGCAGCCTCGCTTCTGTCAGTCTGCCCCAGGGCAGCTGTGGCTACAACTGTAGCTGCCTCCACCAGTGTGTGAATGTGAGAGTGAATGAATAGTGGCATTGTAAAGCGCTTTGGGTGCCTTGAAAAGCGCTATATAAATCCAATCCATTATTATTATCATCACTATCTGGCCATTCAGGCCCAGGACCAGGCTGGGTCGCAACTATCATCATTTTTTCTGTTTTTTCTTTTTCCTCTTTCTTCTTCTCGCAGGCTTTGTTTCTGGCCTCCGCCAAATGTAGTTTGATTAGAGACGCTTGTGCCTCCTCCAACTCTTTTTTCTGCTTGTTCGCCCTGTCCTGCTCCAGCTGTAAACGATGTGAGACGTGTCTTTCCCACTGCACCGAATCTGCTACGGCAAAATCTGGATTTTTCTGTAGATCTTCTATGACCTGATTTGGCAGCCCTGCCAGCACCGCTGAACGAAACCACGCTCGATGTTCACCTTCTCTACCTGGATGAATACCTGTTTCTAACAACCACTGGTCTCTGGCTTTTTCTAAAAACTCTCTAGGTGTGTTTTGGGGGTCCCAAGTTATTTTAGGTATGGCACCTGTGTTAGGGGTTGGGTACTTCTCACGGACTGCGTCAGACAAAGCACATTGCACTTCATGATAAGGCAAATCATTTGCATAGCGAGTTGTGCGAGCTATGGCCTCTACATCTGCTAGCCCACCACCGAGCATACACCGCGCAGAAATGGCGCGAAAATCACCAATAGCAAGCTCTTCTCCTTCTGTTAGCCTGCCTAATTCACGCAACCACCTTGCTCCTCCTCCAGTTATAGGTGGAAGCTGTTTAACCAATGCCTCCAAATCTCTTTGTACGCGTGGTACACTGGTTCGTTTTTTGTACCAGCCACTAAAGGCAAATTATAATGAGGGCCCGCAGCTTTTTCTGCTTTGGTCACAGTTTTACACTGTCCCAATTTTCCCTTGGCTTTTGAACTCTTAAAAATAGGCCTCCTCTGTTTCTGTTCTTTTTTCGATTGTGTTGACCTAAGATTCCTGACAGTACTTGGCTCTGACGTGACTCCTCCTCTGTCTTTGTCTTCGTCATCATCTTCCTCCTCCGAGGTAGATGAATCGTTGTCACTCTCCTCTTCTTCCGTGCCTTTGGTCATTTTGTCTTTTACGGCCTTCAGCGTATTTAATACTTCCAATAGCCCTTGCGGGGCTTCAAGCATTCGTCCGAATACTTCTCCTGCCCATGTGTCTGACTTGGCCGTTGCTTTGGAATATTTTGACCTACTGGTCTGGGCCTGCTCTTCTCTTGCTGGTGTTGGCAGCCCGATGAAAGCCGGTTGTGCCATCCTTTCCACTGGTGAAATCATTTCTTCATTTGTTGGAGTCCGATCCGCTTCTCCAGTCTGGTCTGGCAGGCTATCTTTTGATGCTTCGGCTTCTGGCCTGTCTCCTCTCTCTTGTGAACGGGAAGGCAAAGTCAAGCCTTCATCTGCGGCTGCTGCTATCTCTTTCCCTCCCCCACTCAGGGACTGACATTTAACTGTCGTAGGCCCTTCATTATGAAACACCAGTGGTGCTCTGGTGTATTCAACATCAGCTACTCCTCCTACAACCACTGCAGTCTGTCCATCTGGGCCATGAACTTGTCCTCCCCTAAGGGTCATCACAGGCATGACATGTTGTCGTCCTACAGCATTACATGTTAATGTGGCCCAAGGAAGTATCTCTGCTGCGTGATACTTGTTAGCATCTCCTGGTTTTGGAATCCAGTTCTTCATTTGATCTTCCAGCTTCTTATTTTGCTTTTTCAGTTGTTTCAAAGCCTCCACTATACTCTCCATATCTTCTATTTCAGCTGTGTCATCCTCCTCCATCCAGGAAGATGCTCCGTTCCACAAGAACATCCACTTGCAACACTTTGCATGGGTTTGCTGTAGTTTCTTGATTTGTTGGTTAATTCTCCAGTTAACTGAACGTTTCTCTGCCTCGGTTTGCAGTTGTTCCAGTTGCTGCTCACATCTCTCTCCTTCTGTTTTGAGCACAAGACTTAGGGCTATTTTGTCATCCAGCCCTCTCTGTTGGGAAGCAATAAGTTTGCTTAGCTCAGCTTCCATTGCTTTGCATTCCTTCTCAGCTAATCTTGATGATCCAGGAGAAGCCAGGCGAATGGCTCTTTTTAGCTGTTCCTGCTGCTCCTTCAGAGGCTTATAGCCTCTGTGCCCAGTAGGTGTCATGCTTGGGCCGTCAGCCATTATCCTAGAACACAGGCTTACCTCCCTTTTTTGTGACGTTATACGGCTCCTCCTCTTCGGTCACCCCACAGCTTCTGCCTGTTAACTTTCAGAATTACTTTCACTCCTCCAAGGGTCACTGTCTCCTTGTGATCTGCTTGGTAAGACACACAGCCAACGCAGTGTGTCAAAACTTAACCAAGCCTCTTTCAATATTCACTTATAATGACCACTTTTCACTCTGTAATATAAATGTTATAAACTCATACACACTGCATGTTAACTTTGGGGCACAAAACAATCATACAGCTCAAATTCATTCACACAGCCTTAAGTTTTTCACAGAAGATTGCCCCAAAGCAATATCATGTTTGCTCACAAAGTGACAAATACACCCTGTTATTTACCGAGCGAGGAAGCAATGGATCAATTAAATCCAAACTCCTCAATAATTAGCTGTATAGCTCGCTCTACTTCAATGTCAAACCATAATACTGTGATTAGCTTTATTCAAATCAAACCTATGTTTCAAAGCCTTCCAAACACACACCCAAACACACAATCTCAACCACACACTTTCGAGCACACATTTGTCTCCTTTAAATCTACTAATCACTTGGAGACATCTCCACAAATAATTACATTATTTCCCAAGCAAGCATATCAAAATCAAAACCGTCTACTACAGACTCTATCGCAGCATAGGCAAAGTGAGCCGCGTCTGTAGGCACCCAATTTGGATCATTTTCATTCTCAGTTATCTCCTTTAAGCCTCGAAATAGAAATAGGCAACGTTGTATATAGGCATTTAACTCGTGCATCTCAATCTCAGACCACACTGTCATCTCATAAGGTGCATCACCTTCTTGTGCGACAACGTGACACTCACAGCTGACCTCCAACAAACCCTCCATTTCAGTAATTTCTATATAACAAGTGGCAGAATACAGCACTGCCATGTTTAGTTGTATTTTATATAAATAGCAAGTTATCAGTGTTAAACGGAACTGTTCAATAGATGGGACACAATATAATCATTTATTGTTGAAGGGACAAATGTCAAAAGGGTTCTAACAGGTCCACTTTATTGCGTGCTCATAAATTTTGTTATCTGGGTCACTCACCCGATGTGCTTTATTTTGATATTATTAATTATGTCACGCTTATTAGTGGCTCATATTTATTACGGGCTATATTTGAACTTGACTACAAAGGCAGAGCATCATTCCATCCTTTCAGGGTGAAACACTCCACTTTCTCTGTGTCATGGCAGCTCAGAAAACTTCATGGCTTTACTTACTCAAGGTATGGCTTAAAATCAGCTGTGTTATCAGTATATAATATTTAAGATTTGATTAAATTGTTTTCAATTAACTTACAGCAGCTTACTCTGATCTAGGAACACTCTCTTATCCTTTTCAAAAACTGAAGTTGCTCAGTCTTAAATTCTTTTTACATTACATAAATGTACTGTAGTTAACTACTGACCTTCTAGTGACTCAGACTTGGTTTGTAACATTCAAAAGCCTTCTGGGGACCTATTCTAATCAAAACCTATGTGTGTGTAAGCTTGTTTGCATTTAGCCCTCTGCACTCAAGGCATTTACTACACTTTATCAATCCGGACAGTCACGCCGAATGAAGCTTCTGACCTTCAAAGGCCGAGTGCCAACTCATTATAAGCACATTTGCAAGGTGTGTCTGAAAATTATTAAAACCACTCTTTTTAAATCAGAAGCCATTTATATTGTTATAACATCAAAACCAGCAGCTTATTTACAGGCTTTCAGCAATAAAAAGCCTTCTGCTTATAAGGCTCACACACACTCTGGGCAGGAAGTGAAAAAGCTCCGTTCTCCTCCCAGCCACCAGCTCATTTGCATGTTCACACACCGTCTAAAAATAGCTCGCAGCGCTGCAGCTGCACGTCACACCGAGTCTCACACAAAGCTCAGGCAAAACTCTATTATTTTATATTACAAAGACGTCTTATATTTACAATCACTGACAGGCCTGACAGATTCAGCACCTAACAAATTTCGACAAATTTAATATAACGGGTCTCACCGAAGAAAGTCTCACTTTTTTGTAATCAATCAAACAGTATCTGTTACTTCTGGGAACAGTTTCTGACCTAACTTCTAAAATCCCTAACTCAATTTAACTTTGTCCAAACAAGCACATGACACCGTTTAAAACGGTGAGGAGACTCTAACTCCTAGCTTGATTCCGGGATGCCCTGTACCCCACAGTTAAGCCAAACTGAACTAACCCTGTTCGCCGACAGGTCAAGACCGCGCGTCCACGGCCAGGAGGGAGCGTAACCTCCGGGCTATGTGCTTCTTAGCATCTTCTGGTGCCGTCCTATAATAATTTGTAACAATTTGAAACAACAGTCAACACCCTAAAACAAGAGTCTGACTAAGGCAAGTGCCACCTAGAGGTCAATGGAGCCAACCCTCACTTATAATCACACAGGACCACACTTATAACCAATTTGGACTTTAACCAACAACATGACCAATTCCCTACCAAACTACCTGAGCCTTTAACTCAATATCCAGGGACTCAAACCCAACATTATTACGTTCATATTTCTTCAACTTCATTAAATACTCTTAAGCAACTTTAACTGCATAACACACGGTGATTCTCATCAAAATCAAAACAGACACCCACCAGCAACATCAGTGAGTAGACTTTTAATTTAATGCAGCCCAATTTGGCACAATTTGGGAATCAACTCAACAGGCAGTGCCTTACCTTTAGATGCACCCGCGGAGCCCACTCACATCAGATCCCTGGTCCGTGCCTGTCCGCTCGACCACCTCGGACCATCCACACCTCACACTTCCACCCCAATACCACAGGACGAGCCCCCAAGCTGTTACGAGTTCAAAATATTGGGGATGGACACCAGAGGAAAAAACCCATAATAACAACACTGGTCCGGTCGGGTTGAGTCAAACGATGATTTAATGATCACACACGTGGGAGATGGACACTGTATGCAGACAGTCTCAGATCTCTCTTCAAAAAACACATCACCATAGTTTTGTAAAATCAGGGTATTAGAACGCCCCTTCATGCGTAGTGACAGGTGTAATACAATCAATGTTGACAATTTTATTTAACACAAAGAATAACATTGTCTCCTTCCCGAGGGCAGACGCTGACTGCCCCCATCTCCTGGAACCGTCTGTACCCTGCTAAGACACAACATGGCAGCTACAAGGACTCTTTCATTTACTCAGACCATCAGTGTGTATTGCTCTAAATCAAGTATATAATATTAAATGAATATTGCTGGATCAGCTACTTCTACTTAAAACATATTAGAACATGACTAAGCACAAAATCACCAAGAATAACATCTTATAAGTGCTGTGTAAGCGCGTGCGGCCTTCCAGGCTCAAAGCCTTTGCCCTCCATAGATCAGCCAGACTCGCGCTGGCTGTAGCTTTTAACCTTTAATTAACTTGAGCACAACTCTAGAATAAGCAACAAACTGCAATGTGTATGGAATAATCATGGTTACATCTGCAATGGAAAATCATGTTATTATTCTGGTACCTGTAAGGAAAAGATCAAACTAAAGTTATAACAATCACTGTAATGCAAAGGATAATGTAAGGTCAAAAACTTCAATTTATGTTTAATGCAAAGCTGGTTATATACTTCTGATGAACTAATAATGCCATATTAAAATATTAAATGATAATGAGAAAAACATCCCCTCCTTATTCTACAGTATGGACTTAATGTTTGACGACCTGGAAATTGTGTGCGTTCAGTTACGGTTGATCTGATATCCTCGTGTTGGTGTTGTTCCCAGACCATCATGAAAATGTTGTTCCAGGATCAACATTGCAAGTGACCAATCAGAATGTTGTGACGTCATACTTTTACGACTTTGGGAAAAAACGGCGTAAAACAAAAAACTGTACTAAAGCTGCGAGAAACCGCCTCTGTCCACCGATCAACGGACCCTGACCCTAACCGTAACCCTTTAATAAACAGTAAGCAGAATTGATATTGTCCTTGCAACATTGGAATTTCGTAAATGCACGAATGGCTTGGTGCGCAAAAGAATAACGTCACAACAATGTGATTGGTCACTTGCAATGTTGAACCTGGAACAACATTTTCATGATGGTCTGGGAACAACACCAACACGAGGATATCAGATCATCCGTTCAGTTACACCCACTCTATGGCAGGCCTGTATTAGCAGGTTGCTGCTACAGACCCCCAAGTAGTAATATGTTGTATGTAGAACGAATCTGTGAAATGCTGGAAAGAGTAACTGAGGAAAACAAAGACATGTTCTTATTGGGAGACTTTAATATCAATTGGTCAGCTCCTTCTTGTCCTTTAAGGAAAAAGATAAGTTCATCAGCGTCGGCTTGTTGCCTGTCTCAGATGATCACCATTCCCACCCGGGTCACGGTCAACGCAGGAGGTCATAGGTCATCATCATGTATTGATCATATATATACAAATGTTCCTGAGCATTGCTCTAATATTGTTTGTATTCCAGTTGGTTATAGTGACCATAATCTTGTAGGTTTGACCAAGAAAATGAAACCACTGAAAACTGCACAAAAGATTATTTTTCATAGATCATACAAAACTTTCAATGCAGACAACGTAAAGGAAATTCACTGGACTGACATCTGCCTCGAGAGTGACCCTGATATGGCATTATTTATGTTTATTGAAAACTTTTGCTACCTGGCTGACAAACATGCCCCCTTAAAAAGATTTACTGTTAAAAAGAACTACGCACCTTGGCTAGATAATGAACTTAAGGCTGCAATGTCAGAAAGGGATATAGCAAAAGCAAAAGCACATAAGTCTGTCAGTCCACAAGAGTGGGCAAGATATCGCGAGTTAAGAAATCAAGTAACTAAATTGAATAGGCGCAAGAAGAAAGAATATTATCAACTTAAGCTCAAGGAGGCCAATAAGGACGGAAAGAAGGTGTGGAAAGTTTTAAATAATATAACGGGTAGAGATCTTGCTCCGGTGATGTCTCACATCTACACGGGTGGTACATTTGTAAGTAAAGCTAAGGACATAGCCAATTATTTTGTGAATTATTACAGCAATAAAATAACAAATTTAAAATCTAATATGAGCAGAGGCGGTCCCACCTTATCACTTATACAGGATGTTATCATGAATAATAAGCAATGCCAATTTAAGTTTGAGGCAGTGAGTGTGGAGATGGTAGAGTGCTTATTGATATCACTTCCTGACGATACATCCTCTGATAACACAGACAGTAAACTGCTCAAAGTTGCAGCCACGTTTGTGTCCCTATGTCACATATGTAATAGATCTTTGGCATGCAGCTTATTTCCATTGCAGTGGAAAGAATCGAAAATAATTCCCATTCTTAAAAACAAGAATGACGTTTTTAATGGTGTCAATAGCAGACCTATTAGTCTGCTCCCGTTCTAAGTAAAATTATGGAGAGGATTGTCTATGAACAAATTCAACATTACCTAACAGAAAATCAGTTACTCACTCAGTTTCAACATGCCTACAAACCTGGTTACTCCACCAGTTCAGCTCTCATTCACATGACAGATAACTGGTACAAATATCTAGATAATGGGAATTTGGCCGGGGTGGTATTTTTGGATTTTAGTGCTGCATTTGATTTGATAAATCATGATCTTTTGATAGATAAACTACAATGTTATGGATTTTCACCAGCTGCTTTGTGCTGGATGGAAAGTTATTTGTCTGGAAGAAGGCAAAAGGTTTATTATAATGGTTATTTCTCTGAGGGCTGTGAAATGAACTGTGCTCTACCCCAAGGCAGCTGCCTCGGTCCACTTCTCTATTCAGTCTTTACAAATGATTTGCCGTATGTCCTGGATAAATCTCGTCTTGTAATGTATGCTGACGACTCCATGTTTTATTCTGCCAGTAGCTACTCTGAATTGACAAGCGTGTTACAACTAGATTTGCTGAACGTGTTTGATTGGATAAGTAAAAACAACATGATTTTAAACGTGTCTAAATCCAAATCCATGTTAATAGGAAGTAGAGTACGCTTAGTCAACAGCCCACAGCTAAACCTTTCCATAGCTGGATCGGTATTAGAACAGGTCACCCAGATTAAATTACTTGGTGTTACCATAAACCACCACCTTTCATGGTCTCAGCACATCAACTCTGTTATTAAGAAAATGGGACAGGGCATAGCGATAGCTAGGAAATGCTCCTTTTATATCACTTCTTCAATTATGAAAGATGTCATTAATGCACTAGTATTATCTCATCTAGAGTACTGCTCAGTCATTTGGTCAGCAGCTAATAAGACAGATCTGAACTTCAGTTAGTCCAAAATAGGGCGGCCGGATTAGTGTTAAGGTGTTCATATTATACAAGTATTGATAAAATGCACGATAAACTTTCTTGGCTTTCTGTACAAGCTAAATTATACTATGGCTTACTTGTATTTTTAAAGAAAGCAATACTGGTAAACACACCACACTTTTTTATGCTCAGTTGCAGTATCCAGATGAAATACATAATCATGCTACACGATTCTCAACTAACCACAATTTAGTAACTCCTCGAGTTAAAAGTAACTTTTTGAAAAACTCTGTTATATTCAGAGCATCTTTTCAGTGGAATAAGTCGCCTTATGCAATTAGAGAATTGGCTTCTATTCATAATTTTAAAAATCACCTAAAAGCCTATTTAGGCAGTTTTTAATTCATTTGTAAAAATTGTAAGAGGGTAATGTCACTTGTAATGGAAATTGTGTATTTTGTTTGAGTGTTTTGGGTTTTTTTTTTTTGGGGGGGGGGGGGGGTTATATAATTTTTAATATTCACATGTTTACATCTTCAGAATTGTAAAACCTTATTGTGGATGTAAGAGCCAAATTATGTGGACAATTTGCATCCAACATGTAACATTTTATTTGGTGGTATTTGATGGTTTGGGCCCCAGGAAGACTAGCAACCACTGTTGTGGAAGCTAATGGGGTTCCTTATAAATAAACAAATAAACAAATAAACTAACAAATTTTTTAGAAATAAATTTGATTTTAATACATAACTTAATAACTTTTCCTATGTAGGCTTATTTCCTTGAACCTGAAACACAAATTATAAGACTGTTGCTTTGTCCATATCTTTGACTATAATGGTGCGTTAACAATAATATGATTAGCCTGTTTCCATCCGAGACCATTTCGCTCACCCCAGTGGTTTTAAATATATCATTTCGAGTAATACAGGAATATGTAAATATAACAAGTGCATGACAAAAACTGTTTGTTTGGCAAATACATTGAAGCCTTTGTTTTTTAATTTCTTATTTGTGTTACAGAAGCTCCACATTTTCATCCTTTGGAAAGGCAAGTTTTATTCTTAAACAATATTTTGAAGTTATATAGTGTAAAAAAATTAAAGTATAATTTTATAGTTCTAGATCTCTCTATTTTATTTAATTGTTTTACTTGCATTTACAGACACGGAAAATTCGTCTGAAACACGAACATATAATAAAATGCATTGAGACTTTCTCCGAACCACAAAACAGAAAGAAACACAATGTTCACCGAGGAGACGCATTCTGGAGTAACGTGTGCAAAGACTTGGGAGTGCCAAACAATTGTACAAATCATAAAAAACTTAATCATGTTGCTCTGCACTACCAAAAGGTAAGCACTCTATGATATCTATGTTTAGAGTCTGAATACTACTCTGGACTTAGTATTTATCAAGGAGAGTGGCAAACATTTTTAAGCTCTGAATGAATTACAGAGCAAAAATTGAGTGAGCAACAGAAGTTTGTTTAGACCTGAAGAACAGTGGATGAATAATAAAAATTGTGCCTTGCACAGGCACACCTAAGTATAACTAGGTGGAAGGATACTGTTTTACATTACAGATAGATGAAAACGTAATTACTACATGTGTATTAAACAGAGAATCATGGAAGTCATGCACAAACCAAAAAGTATCGATGTTGAAGGTGATAGTGGGACCTCCGGAGAGAACACATCTTCTCTGGTACGTATTTCAAAACAAAATTACATGATTTCTTTGATGTTACATATATTGTTATGAATTCAAAAGTTACATTTTTTTTAATTGTATTAATGTTTAGATTACATGGTTAAACAATCATTTACACATGAATTTATGGTTTTCTATCAATTGTAGTGTAGTGTTTAATAATAACACCTAACATGAGACATATTGCATTAATGGATGGAGGCACAAAAAACAGGAACCGTTGTTTTTTGAAGGGCAAACGCATATGGCTCTAGCCACCTACAGTACACCCATTCAAGTCTTTGAGCAGGGTACATTAAGATTGTTTTTTTTTTATTATTTCAATTCTGCTGTTTCACTAAAGGAATTTCTATGTTTTGCTTTTTGGGTGTTACACTTTTTTCCTTCACATTTTCATGCAGATTTTAACGTTTACTCTAAAATGTAAGTTAAATCAACCACCAATACCTTTAGCACTGCCTACCTTGTGCTTCAATATTGTATCAAACAAATATAAATTATTTATATTTGCTACTGGGTGGCTGTGGGTCAGGTTGTAGAGCAGATATACTCGTCGATTCCTGGCTCAGTCTGCATGCCAAATATCCTTTGGCAAGATACTAACCCCAAGTTGCCCTCTGATGCGCTCATCGGAGTGTGAATGTGTGTAGATGTTTATTAGTTTGCACTTGATTTTAGAAGTGCATGTATGAGGTGTTGTGAATGTGGTATGTTGTACAGAGCGCTTTGAGTACTCCGGGAGAGTAGAAAAGCAATATATATAAATCTGTCCATTTATCATCTATGTGTGTGTGTGTGTATCAATCAGTCAATCTTTATTTATAAAGCACTTTTCATACAAAGATGTAGCACAAACTGCTTTACATGGTTAAAAGCAGCCCACCCTGCCCTCCAACTCACTCCCCACACTCTCATTAAGATAAAGTAAGTAAATTACTTGTATTATGTCCACACTGCAGAAGACAATATTTTCATATAAAAGCTATATAAATATATATAAGGCTTCACAACATTGTGGTGTTCAACAAAGATTGCTTTAAACTCTACTAAAGAACTTGCTGTGACACCATGCAATACAGAGTAGTTGATTTCACATTTCTATTATCCAGTTCCCATGCCTTTTTGCATAGGTTATATAAACATCTATTATATTTGTAATATAGAGTAAGCTCTATGCTAAACCTTTTAAACTAAAACATGTAGTTCTTGTTTTACCTCACTATACTCATGAGTTAATAATTATTTCACACTCAGGATGAAGGAAACACTGGCGACGAAACACTGGAGATGTGTCCATCTGCAATGGAAGGAAATGAATCTCTCTATTTGCTCAAACAGGTTGGAATTATTTATTACATTACTTTTAACTACTTTTACTCGATGAAAACAATGTCTCTATTTAAAAATTATTTCTTTGTTTGACAAATAAA
Organism: Simochromis diagramma; assembly: GCF_900408965.1. Lineage (NCBI taxonomy): Eukaryota > Metazoa > Chordata > Actinopteri > Cichliformes > Cichlidae > Simochromis > Simochromis diagramma. Next base: position 56,291 of record NW_024387039.1, on the reverse strand, counting down.
ATGATACTCAAAGGATGTTGTGGAGAACAGTGATGACAATGGCATTGTCCTAAACATTTCTCCTGAATTGAAACAAACTGGTGTGTCTCGTCTTAGACTGTGACTGACTGGTCTTGATGGTATGCCTCTTAAATCCAAAACTGCAAAATGGGTGTACTGACTTAATGCCAGTGGCTACAACATTAGTCCACTGCATACCTTTGAAAAGCCTCCCTTTCTGTGGTTTTTTTAGGTCTTGCCAGTCTTTCTGGTCAATGAAAAAAAAAACATGGCTGCTGTGGCAAAGAGCATTTGTAGAATTCCTCTTCAGCATTACTACTTTCACTTCTGTTTGATGAATTTCTACTGCAGTCCTATAATGCATGAAAAAGAATTTATTAAAAATAGGTGATGTAATTTCATGACAGAAATGTTATGTGGAAAATACTTTACCTTTTCGAGGGATGTAGACGATTGTGATGGAGAGGCTGTATTCTCATGTACGGCATACTGCCGTTTTAAGGATTGTCCAGTGACTGTGAAAGTGAAGGTTAAAGATGAAAAAACCCTGAAGGCTGATGTGCTTTTCCAAGGAGGTGAGGTGTGCCACAACACAAAGGAAATAAAAACAAGACTTCCAAACGAAGTCCTTCAGAGAGTGCTCCTGCATCCAAAAGGTATAATGCTGTGGTCCAAAAAAACACTTTCAGTGTTTTACCAGCGGTGCAAAGATGACATAGTATATTTTGATGCAACAGGAAGCATTATCTCTAAAGATAATGCTTCTGCTACTCCGTACTATGTGTATGAAGTTCTAGTTAGAAATCCCTTCAAGGGATCATCACCTCTACCAACAGCAACTTTTGTAACATGTGACCATACCACTGCTTCTGTTACATATTTTCTACAAGCATTTCAAACAGAGCTTACACGAATGTATGGAAGCAGGGCAAACAAAAGGCCAGTAATGATCATATGTGATGGCTTACTGGTGCTTCTCCAGTCCATTGCTGTAACATTCTGCAGAGCAAGTTTGGAAGACCTTTTGGAGCGATGCTTCCAGGTTATCACAGGACAGTTAGACACGGATAACTTCAACATACCCATTCTCCACCGGTGTTTGAGTCACATCATGAAGAACGCAAAGGATCTTTGCAAAAAGAGGTATTTGTGCTAGAGTCTGTGAGTACGATTGTTATTTTTCTGTTTTAAGTATTTCTTTGGTGTTAGTGTTCTTGCCCTTGTAGTTATTGTTGACTTGCTAATTCATCTCTATTATAATTATATTTTGTTAATGTTGTTTCTGCTAATGATTAGACTTTGTTTGTGTTTAGTATGCATGCTTATTGTTTATATGCTTTTTTTCACTATAGACTACAGAAACACTACAAATTTGGTATGCACGTTTTTGGATTACTGGCCTGTTCTTCAGACTTGAAAGACATGGATGGCATCATTATAAGTGCAACAGTTGTTTTCAAAAGTCCATGCAGTGGACCAGAAGTAGCGATGCGCGAATCATGAACGAATCGTTCAATACTCGCGAATCACTTTACTGACTCATGAATCATGATTGACAAGCCCAACTGACTCACTGACTCATCCCTGTTGCTGTTAGCAGCAATGTATCTAGCTTATAATTAAAATTGTGGAGAAAAACACAACATCCAGTATCGTAACAAAAAAATTTCTGCTCTGAACTGGAAGAAAAAAACCTGAGTAGAAGCTCAAATCAAGAAAATAGCTCCTCAGTTCACAGTAGCATCGCTCTGCTAACATGCTAACAGCACATTTGAGCTACTCACCCCCTCCCTCCTGTGCTGAGTCATAGAGCGAACGAATCACTCACTCACTCACTCACTAACCCCCTCCTTCCTGTGCTGAATCGTAAGCCTAAGCGAATCACTCAGGACTCACGAGCCCCCTCCCTCCTGGCTCACAGCTCCTTCTTCTTCTTCTTGGTTGGCAACCAATGTTAAGGCGCATTACCGCCCCCTGGCTCACAGTGCAGTGGACATTTAGATGAGAAAATATATATTTAACACATTTAAGGAAAATACTAATAAAATAAAATAAAATAAATGTTTATTAAGCAATTTTGAAAGGAAATTGCTTAATTTAAGAAATGTTTTTGCTCTTTTTTGCTCTATAAAATAGTCGTTTTCTTTTAGAATCATTCATCTTAGCAGTAGGATTTACATGAAAAGAGAAACAAATTAAGTTTGAGTGAAAATGTACATTTTTTGCACTCTCTGGTCGACTGACTCAGTGAATCAAATGACTCAAACAACCCGATTCACTTTGGTGAGTGACTCATTAAAACTCGATTCAGTAAAAAGAATCAAATTTACCATCACTAACCAGAAGTGAAAAAACACCTGCAGAACCTCAAAATGCTGATCGATCAGACGGGGAATGGGGATGCTGAAGAAATTCAGCTTGGATTTCAATGGTTAAGATATTAATTGTGTTCATGATATAGTGTGGCACCAATAACATCGTTTTGTAGTACATTTCTGTGTTTTTAAAACAGATTAAGACTTTCTTTAAGAATCAAAAAACATTGTAATTATGTGATATTTAAATTTTTATTTCAGACAGATATAGGTCATTCATCACTTAAACAGCACTTTGCCGAAGTAATTGCCAGTGCCCACCTTGATGTGACTGGACCACCGAATGTGTACTATGCACCAGCATTCATTTCAAGTATTTCAAAGTACTTTCTACCACATGCTACCTTGTGGTCAGGAATGCTGCTTGGTATGTCTTGTTTTGGTCAATCAACACTTATATGTAGTTATTGAAGTGCTTTATTGATTAAAAATTCTGTTTTTCTTTAGGAGACCTTGGACGGCATGGGAAAGGCTCAGCGTATGGCTTTCTCAGTAAACGGTACAATAGTGTGTCGCAGTTGAAGAAGCAGGTAGAATAAGTTAATACAGTAAAAGAAACATTATGCTGAATTTGGCCAAAGTATAAATGATGTCATTACCATTTTCAGAACTACACTGAAGACAATCGAACGCAAGGGATCATGGAAAAAAGTCAATGGGACCTGAAAAGGATTCGCTTTGAACGAAGGCGTCTCACTAGACTAGATGACTTTGTGCAGATATATCAAAGGAAACATGATGCTCTTCTCCGAGAATATGGCGATGTAGGCAAAAAAGGATGAAGGTGAGGTTTAAAGAGGATAATTAAAATTTTGGGACAGATTTGGTGCAGTTTTTACACAACGAAAGTCATTCGCACTGGTGTTGTTGAATTGATCAAATCTGTAATGTATATTCCCATTCACATTAGAAATTGTCTGTTTTTTGTGCATGCTTTAGTCTAAAATGTCTTTGGTACTGTCGTTGTGACTTTGTGTTATTAAAAAAATTTTCTCAACTGCATTACATGTGGTTAGAATGACATTTCTGATGTGATAAATATAGGAGATTATTTGACTAACAACTGTAATTAAACAAAAGACAGGAAGCATTAAGCATTTTACGGTCCAATAAATTTGGGATTACAGTAAATGTCCTTGACGGTTTGCATGTTCGTAATCTTTTGTACATGAAGATCAGATCTAAAAAGTATTGTTAATTATTTCAAAATTATACTTTTCAGTCTTACCGAGTGGAGACCGAGAAGTGGAAGAAAAAAAAGTAGAAAACAAAAAGGCTTCTATGTAACTCCTCTGATGGGAAAACGAGTCAAACAGGTAAGGTATCATCATTTTTTCTTTCATCTATGCATGTCACTAAAACATTTTCTATTTGAAAGGTTGTGTGTTGTAATCAAATTTAAATGTATGCTTTGCTTTTTTTTACAATTGTTCAATTAGGCTTGTAAAAATAATGTAATCGTACTGTAATTCTCTTTATGCTCCTGTGATTTAATTCATTTTATGCATGTTTATGAAAGTAAATAACGATGTTAACTATACATAAATGTACAGTAATTATAACTCATCTATGTGTTAAAACTGCTTTGTATACATCAAATAACCATGTTATGTGCCATAATACATTTTAGAATTAAAAACATCATTAGTCTTTCACAGCTTTTAGGAAAACTTTGGTAATGAAAATCATGATATTGTAAGCTCCACACATGGCAACAGCTACCCAGAAAA
>NW_024387039.1:0-52161 GCF_900408965.1 Simochromis diagramma | reverse complement strand
TTCTGTGACATCTTTGGCTGTGGTTTGCTTTGCAGACATGGTCCCACTACGTGATAATTTTTTGGCAAACGGTTCCCAGCACTTGTTACCATAGCTTCTCCAGTCCGCAGAGGTCCGTTTTCTGCTTTGTAATTATTGCTCTCTTCTGTATTTTTGGCCCACCACATTCTGAGATCGCCAATGCCAGCCCACCACATGTTGTAACTGGTATTTGCTGCCTGACAACAGCGTCCACTTGAACTTGCAGAGATCAGCATCCCACTGAAATGTCTACATCTTGCGTGAGATGTGCTGACATTATCCTTTTTTGTGTTTGCTGCTTGTTGTTTTTCATCCTGGTGAGAAAATTTAAAATGAAAAATAAAAACTTTAAATAACAAAATAAATATAGATTCAATAACATTATAAAAAATTAGAAAGATAAATACAGTGATTGTATATACATTTATTCGAGTCCAGCATAGCTCAACAACAATGTATTTCAAAATTAGATTAGACAAAAACTACTACAGATGCCAGCCATCTCTTTGTTTAGCTGCTGTTTAGAGCATGAACTAGTGCTATTAGATCCAATTTTCATTGTTCTCACATAATAACATTAAAATTTAAAACACACTCACCTATTATTTCTCTCTCTGTATATATCTGTATCATCTATCGATGGATGATATTAAAATGTCTGTCTTTTTTTTAAAACGTATTGAGCAATCACTCCAACAGTTTAAATGCCTTTCATGACCGGCCTTTTTCACTCATTCTTACTCGAATACTACCGACTGACATTATTCTGAGAAATGATGAGACTTCTTGACGACCCAATTAACTCGAACTTTTTAGTTGCTCTAGAAGAACAAAGGAACTACGAACATAAGTCATGATATGAACCAGTATTTTGGCTGCCCTTCAAGATTATCGGATCAAAACAGGAACGACTGCCAAGAAGTAAGAATCAATGAAGCGAAATATGGCTCACTGACTGTGATATGCAAATTAAAAACATCAGTGGCCACAGTTTTTAATGGGTGATGAATCGTAAAATTACATTTTTCATTCATATCATCATCTGTAGGTTATGAGAATATGAGTCGAGATACATATTAATATCTACAGCCAATGATTAAAAACAAATATATTGTCACTGTTCAGGGATGTAATTTGGCCATTGGTGGTGTTGTTCTCAAGGCTTCTTCGAGGAGCATCCGGGAGAACTACTTTCAAAGTATTTAAATAAGAAGAAAGCTTGCTTTTCTTTAGAAGGTTCCCTTAATAAATATTTACTAGCAACCTCTTTAAAATGATAATTAAGGGTTTGTGTTTATACATAAAAAAACAAACTAAAATCATTAATCATAATAATATTTTTTTAATACAATTTAAAAAAAATTATATTATATATATTATATAATATCTATATATCAAACCTGTTTAGTGACAGCTTCAGTCTGCTCTGTGGGCACATCTGAGTGTGTGGTGGTTCTTCTTGATGATCCTTATAAAAATAATAAAATTACAACTTTACATGGAAGAACACAGAAAACTTACAGAACACACATGAAATGTATGTCTTTAGCAGAACTCATTTTCTCGATCTATATACTACATAGGTTTAGACAATTCAGTCTTGTCTTTGTTTATATGTTACTGCATTTACAGAACAAAATGTTAAGTGATATAAATGGTCTTCTACAACAGCATAACTAACAATAATGCTAATTATTCACTAACATCAAGTTATCTTTCTTTGCATTTTTCCTCCTTGTCCACAAGATTTATTGTAAATGGTGCTGATTTTTTAGTCTTATTTTTTACATGGTCATAGATTGTTTGAACAATCACATCAGCACATGCCCTGGCAGGGAAGGTTGTATATTCCTGAACTTACTGCTGGAATTGCAATAGAACACCAGTTTGTGCTCCTCTGCCTTTTGCAAAAACACTGATTATGGCCTGTCGCAACATAGGTTTTGCCTGTGTGACTTCTTTGGCTGATGGTTTGCTTGCAGACCTGGTCCCACTACGTGAATAATTTTTTGGCAAGACAGGTTCCCAGCACTGTACCATAGCTTCTCCAGTCCGCAGAGGTTCCCGTTTCTGCTTTGTAATTATTGCTCTCTCTGTATTTTTGGCCCACCACATTCTGAGATCGCCCATGCCAGCCACCACCATGTTTGTAACATTGGTATTTGCTGCGCTGACAACAGCGTCTCACTTGAAACTGCAGAGATCAGCAATCCACAATGAAATGTCTACCTCTTGCGTGAGATGTGCTGACATTATCCTTTTTTGTGTTGCTGCTTGTTGTTTTTCATCCTGGTGAGAAAATTTATAAAATGAAAAATAAAAACTTTAAATAACAAAATAAATATAGAATTCATAACATTATAAAAAAATTAAGAAAGATAAATACAGTGATTGTAATATACATATTATTCGAGGTCCAGCATAGCTCAACAACAATGTATTTCAAAATTAGATTAGACAAAACTACTACAGATGCCAGCCATCTCTTTGTATTAGCTGCTGTATTAGAAAGCATGAACTAGTGCTATTAGATCCAAATTTTCATTGTTCTCACATAATAACATTAAAATTTAAAAACACGCTCACATATTTATCTCTCTCTATGTATATCTATGTATCGATCTATCGATGGATAGATATTAAAATGTCTGTCTTTTTTTAAACAGTATTGAGCAATCACTCCAACAGTTTAAATGCCTTTCATGACCGGCCTTTTTCACTCATTCTTACTCGAATACTACCGACTGACATTATTCTGAGAAAATGAAGTGACTTCTTGACAACCCAATTAACTCGAACTTTTTAGTTGCTCTAAGAACAAAGGAACCTACGAACATAAGTCATGATATGAACCAGTATTATGGCTGCCCTTCAAGATTATCGGATCAAAAACAGGAACGACTGCCAAGAAGTAAGAATCAATGAAGCGAAATATGGCTCACTGACTGTGATATGCAAAATTAAAAACATCAGTGGCCACAGTTTTTAATGGGTGATGAATCGTAAAATTACATTTTTTCATTCATATCATCATCTGTAGGTTATGAGAATATGAGTACAGAGATACAATATTAATATCTACAGCCAATGATTAAAAACAAAAATATATTGTCACTGTTCAGGGATGTAATTTGGCCATTGGTGGTGTTGTTCTCAAGGCTTCTTCGAGGAGCATCCGGGAGAACTACTTTCAAAGTATTTAAATAAGAAGAAAGCTTGCTTTTCTTTTAGAAGGTTCCCTTAATAAATATTTACTAGCAACCTCTTAAAATGATAATTAAGGGTTTGTGTTTATACATAAAAAAATAACAAACTAAAATCATTAATCATAATAATAGTTTGGTTTATACAATTAAAATATATATATATATATATATATATATATCTCAACCTGTTTAGTGACCGCTTCAGTCTGCTCTGTGGGCACATCTGAGTGTGGTGGTTCTTCTTGATGATCTTTTATAAAAATAATAAAATTACAACTTTACATGGAAGAACACAGAATACTTACAGAACACACATGAAAATGTATGTCTTTAGCAGAACTTACATTATTCTCGATCTATAATACATACATAGGTTTAGACAATATACAGTCTTTGTCTGTGTTTATATGTTACTGCATTTACAAACAAAATGTTAAGTGATATAAATGGTCTTCTACAACAGCAATAACTAACAATAATGCTAATTATTTCACTAACATCAAGTATTTTCTGGGTAGCTGTTGCCATGTGTGGAGCTTACTATATCATGATTTTCATTACCAAAGTTTTCCTAAAAGCTGTGAAAGACTAATGATGTTTTTAATTCTAAAATGTATTATGGCACATAACATGGTTATTTGATGTATACAAAACATTTTTAACACATAGATGAGTTATAATTACTGTACATTTATGTATAGTTAACATCGTTATTTACTTTCATAAACATGCATAAAATGAATTAAATCACAGGAGCATAAAGAGAATTACAGTACGATTACAGTATTTTTACAAGCCTAATTGAACAATTGTAAAAAAAAGCAAAGCATACATTTAAATTTGATTACAACACACAACCTTTCAAATAGAAAATGTTTTAATGACATGCATAGATGAAAGAAAAAATGATGATACCTTACCTGTTTGACTCGTTTTCCCATCAGAGGAGTTACATAGAAGCCTTTTTGTTTTCTACTTTTTTTTCTTCCACTTCTCGGTCTCCACTCGGTAAGACTGAAAAGTATAATTTTGAAATAATTAACAATACTTTTTTAGATCTGATCTTCATGTAAAAAAGATTACGAACATGCAAACCGTCAAGGACATTTACTGTAATCCCAATTTATTGGACCGTAAAATGCTTAATGCTTCCTGTCTTTTGTTTAATTACAGTTGTTAGTCAAATAATCTCCTATATTTATCACATCAGAAATGTCATTCTAACCACATGTAATGCAGTTGAGAACATTTTTTTTAATAACACAAAGTCACAACGACAGTACCAAAGACATTTTAGACTAAAGCATGCACAAAAAACAGACAATTTCTAATGTGAATGGGAATATACATTACAGATTTGATAAATTCAACAACACCAGTGCGAATGACTTTCGTTGTGTAAAAACTGCACCAAATCTGTCCCAAAATTTTAATTATCCTCTTTAAACCTCACCTTCATCCTTTTTTGCCTACATCGCCATATTCTCGGAGAAGAGCATCATGTTTCCTTTGATATATCTGCACAAAGTCATCTAGTCTAGTGAGACGCCTTCGTTCAAAGCGAATCCGTTTCAGGTCCCATTGACTTTTTTCCATGATCCCTTGCGTTCGATTGTCTTCAGTGTAGTTCTGAAAATGGTAATGACATCATTTACACTTTGGCCAAATTCAGCATAATGTTTCTTTTACTGTATTAACTTATTCTACCTGCTTCTTCAACTGCGACCCACTATTGTACCGTTTACTGAGAAAGCCATACGCTGAGCCTTTCCCATGCCGTCCAAGGTCTCCTAAAGAAAAACAGAATTTTTAATCAATAAAGCACTTCAGTAACTACATATAAGTGTTGATTGACCAAAACAAGACATACCAAGCAGCATTCCTGACCACAAGGTAGCATGTGGTAGAAAGTACTTTGAAATACTTGAAATGAATGCTGGTGCATAGTACACATTCGGTGGTCCAGTCACATCAAGGTGGGCACTGGCAATTACTTCAGCAAAGTACTGTTTAAGTGATGAATGACCTATATCTGTCTGAAATAAAAATTTAAATATCACATAATTACAATGTTTTTTGATTCTTAAAGAAAGTCTTAATCTGTTTTAAAAACACAGAAATGTACTACAAAACGATGTTATTGGTGCCACACTATATCATGAACACAATTAATATCTTAACCATTGAAATCCAAGCTGAATTTCTTCAGCATCCCCATTCCCCGTCTGATCGATCAGCATTTTGAGGTTCTGCAGGTGTTTTTTCACTTCTGGTTAGTGATGGTAAATTTGATTCTTTTTACTGAATCGAGTTTTAATGAGTCACTCACCAAAGTGAATCGGGTTGTTTGAGTCATTTGATTCACTGAGTCAGTCGACCAGAGAGTGCAAAAAATGTACATTTTCACTCAAACTTAATTTGTTTCTCTTTTCATGTAAATCCTACTGCTAAGATGAATGATTCTAAAAGAAAACGACTATTTTATAGAGCAAAAAAGAGCAAAAACATTTCTTAAATTAAGCAATTTCCTTTCAAAATTGCTTAATAAACATTTATTTTATTTTATTTTATTAGTATTTTCCTTAAATGTGTTAAATATATATTTTCTCATCTAAATGTCCACTGAGCTGTGAGCCAGGGGGCGGTAATGCGCCTTAACATTGGTTGCCAACCAAGAAGAAGAAGAAGGAGCTGTGAGCCAGGAGGGAGGGGGTTCGTGAGTCCTGAGTGATTCGCTTAGGCTTACGATTCAGCACAGGAAGGAGGGGGTTAGTGAGTGAGTGAGTGAGTGATTCGTTCGCTCTATGACTCAGCACAGGAGGGAGGGGGTGAGTAGCTCAAATGTGCTGTTAGCATGTTAGCAGAGCGATGCTACTGTGAACTGAGGAGCTATTTTCTTGATTTGAGCTTCTACTCAGGTTTTTTCTTCCAGTTCAGAGCAGAAATTTTTTTGTTACGATACTGGATGTTGTGTTTTTCTACACAATTTTAATTATAAGCTAGATACATTGCTGCTAACAGCAACAGGGATGAGTCAGTGAGTCAGTTGGGCTTGTCAATCATGATTCATGAGTCAGTAAAGTGATGCGCGAGTATTGAACGATTCGTTCATGATTCGCGCATCGCTACTTCTGGTCCACTGCATGGACTTTTGAAAACAACTGTTGCACTTATAATGATGCCATCCATGTCTTTCAAGTCTGAAGAACAGGCCAGTAATCCAAAAACGTGCATACCAAATTTGTAGTGTTTCTGTAGTCTATAGTGAAAAAAAGCATATAAACAATAAGCATGCATACTAAACACAAACAAAGTCTAATCATTAGCAGAAACAACATTAACAAAATATAATTATAATAGAGATGAATTAGCAAGTCAACAATAACTACAAGGGCAAGAACACTAACACCAAAGAAATACTTAAAACAGAAAAATAACAATCGTACTCACAGACTCTAGCACAAACACCTCTTTTTGCAAAGATCCTTTGCGTTCTTCATGATGTGACTCAAACACCGGTGGAGAATGGGTATGTTGAAGTTATCCGTGTCTAACTGTCCTGTGATAACCTGGAAGCATCGCTCCAAAAGGTCTTCCAAACTTGCTCTGCAGAATGTTACAGCAATGGACTGGAGAAGCACCAGTGAGCCATCACATATGATCATTACTGGCCTTTTGTTTGCCCTGCTTCCATACATTCGTGTAAGCTCTGTTTGAAATGCTTGTAGAAAATATGTAACAGAAGCAGTGGTATGGTCACATGTTACAAAAGTTGCTGTTGGTAGAGGTGATGATCCCTTGAAGGGATTTCTTACGGTGGCCCCTAGAGACAAAGCACACGCAAAATACAAAACACATGCAAAATACAAAACACATGCAAAATACAAAGCACATGCAAAATACAAAGCACATGCAAAATCAAAAACAAATGCAAAATCAAAAACACATGCAAAATACAAAACACACGCAAAATACAAAGCACACGCAAAATACAAAACACACGCAAAATACAAAGCACACGCAAAATACAAAACACACGCAAAATCCAAAACACACGCAAAATACAAAACACACGCAAAATACAAAGCACAACGGAAGTGCTCCAGGACGCTAGGGGCAGTGTTGAGCTCGATTTGCAAAATAAACGGCAAATTTGTTGCAAACACACGGAGATGGATACCAGCAGAAAACACCAGCAAGGATAGACCAACCACGCCTCATAATAAAGGTAATGTGCAAACTGTTGTTAGTTTGATTGTTGTTGTTTTTTTATTACTATGAACGCTTGGTTTATGCTTTGCTCATGGAGAACTGGTTTAAAAAAATGGATAAAAGTATGAAAACGTCATGTTTTAGCGATTTCTGTCCCTTGCTAAACATAAAAAGTAGCATGCTGTGCCGTTTATATACATATATAGAATGAAAGTTAAGATAAAATATGTAATCTTATTTGAATATTTTGCTCTGAGTAATTGATTGAAAAACATTCTCATGGTCAAACAAGTATTTGCAAGTGAGGTTATAAAAATCTAAGTGTAATGTTTTTGGTTCAGGAGTCTTAATGTAAGATGTGAAATACTTGTATTTTCTGTGGGTTGTAGTGAATCTTAATTTTGTAAAACATTTGATGGGGTCATTTTTACAGATGTACTGTCCCTTCTGTGGACACCTCTTGGCAGACAGTCCTGCCTTTTGTAGTCTATGTGGTAAAAACATCAAGTTTTTAAAGGACATCACCAGCACTGTGTCGAGAAATCCTGCCCTTGGTGAAGAGGCAGCAGCTCTTCCATCTACCAGTTCCAGCATCCTGACTGGCACAACTATACAGACTACACAGGGTAAAAAACATATTTGTATTAAATAAATCTTCTTAACTGTCCGTTCCCTAAAATAATAATTTTTTTTTCTGTTTATAGCTGGGAAATCATTAGTGGAGTCATTTAGAAAATTTAGGGATGTGAAAGAAAGGGAAAGAAAGGCATTTTTTTCAAAGAAACACCAGGAACAGAAGGACCAGAAACCAATTAAGGTATGTCATAAATTTGAACGTGGAAGTTGACCACTTTTGTTGCTAATACAAAATCCAAATTACCTGTAGCACTGCCAAGGCATCGCTGTAAATTTCCATATGCATATGAAAGGAACTGTATATATTGCAAGGGTGGCCAACTATGTCCTCTACAGCTATGGACCCCCCCAGACTATCTCTGTTTAATTTACTTTGAGGCTGATTGCTGTTTATTACCTGCATATGGTGTGTTCAGCTAATCACAACCTTGGACATTAGTGTTTCTCGGGGAACGTTGAAGAAACTAGAAACGATCTAGTTGCCGCTCTTGGGGATTGTAGTTCACCACTGATACAGGGCTTACAATTGTTAACCTGATCAGAATTTCTTAATTGTCAGCCTTTGGTCAACATTCCTTCAATAATATATGCCCCCTGTTAAAACTATATTTAGTCGCTAATGTTGTCTTTTGAGTCACAGCACAGCTGGATCACAACTACAGATCAGAAATAAAATGGAAGACAGGGAACACCATGTAGGAGCAAAGATGTAAAAACATGTTATTGTTAATCTCATTCCTAGATACAGATTGGCATCATGAGAAGGACCAGTGATGGTATAAGACCTGTTCGAGGAAAGTCACTTCCAGTTGATGTTCATTCTCACTGGTCAACTGAGCAAATCTTGTCTGCCGGCGTGAAAAAACATAAGGACTTTAACCAGGACATGGCCGATGGACCCTATGTACTGCTATACCCTGATGCAAGGGAAGTTAACACAATTCCTGGAACCAACACCCCTTTCAACATCCAAAAATACAAGGATGCCATAGGGAAGGCCTATCAAAGAGTAACTCTCTACATTTGCAACCATGATGACTTCTTAAATTATGGTTAGTGATTCTGATAATGCAGTGACAATCATAAATTTTCGATATTAAAAATAATTCAAGATTTTTCAAAAAAATGTTGATCAGAGAGTGACATGGTTTTGCCACAGATTTTAAATATATTTAAATTGTGATTTATAGCCAAAGTGTTCTATATGTTTGCTAATTGTTCGATATAGCTTTCAATACATACATATATTTAAATTAGACTGTATGTTTTGAATCATTGAATATTTGCAGATTGCAACACAGAGTGTGAATCTGAAGAGGACAATGAAGTTCAAGTAAAAGCAGTAGAAAGCCCACTGTCGGACACTGTGGTTAGTCTTTTTTTCTTTACCATTGTTTTGTGTGTGTGTGTGTGTGTGTGTGTGTGTGTCTGTGTTTGTATACACCAATATAATCAAGAAAAGTTTAAAGTTTTAAAAAGTGCTGTTAAGCTTATTTTACTACTTATCAGGTATGGGATTTTCCAGATAATCACAGCACCCCGGAAAGAGCACCTTCAAGAAATAGGTAAGTTTTGTATTGTGGAGGATACACTGCGGCGACCGTGAATAGTGAGGAGCCAAAATACATTATTATGTATTATATTGTAAATTCTGAAATTATTTAAATTCTTTACAGGGGGTCAAACTTGCAAACTTCTTCTGAAGTAAGACTCTGAAAAATGTCATTAATAATTGTCATACAGGCTACAAACATAAAATATATTAACTGTTCATATATTTTTGATATTTAGACTCAAGGTCCCTGCTACAGGTATGTTTTGGACACAGAAATTTGTGTATTGAGACACTAGACCAATAAAATCTTAGTTAACTTTAGATTTTAAGAAATGTTCTACTTTGCCCACTAAATGTTTTTTATTGCAGCACATACACAAGTGTTTATGCACCGATTGTAATTGATAGTGACTCAGACAAAGAAGTTCTCATCGAAAAGGATGAGAGTGAAACACAAAGGTAAGTATACATTTAAATGTGAGAATGTAAATATGCTAAAAGTGAGTATTAACATCCTCATTTTATGTGATATTAAATAATTTTTTTATGTTCTAGTACAAATGGCCTGACTGCTGCAGAAGTACTTGAAGAGCTGGCGTCTAAGACAATAAAAACATCTGTCAGCAGATTTAATATAAACAGAGCAAATGTTTGGGACGGAGCAGCTCGGGGCTTTAGACGTGTGTCTTACAACCCAACTGATGATATACTTGTGAAGTTCAGCGATGATGCAGGACAGCGTGAAGATGGAATGGATAATGGTGGTCCTAAACGTGAATTTTTGACATTATTAATGAAATGCCTTAGATCACGACGAATATTTGATGGACCTGAGGACAGCAAATTTCTTACATTTGACAGCGCTGGTGAGAAAGTTATACCATCTGACTATAAAATTAAATTAATACATTCTGAAGTTAAGCTTGGATGATTCATTGTTTATTAAAATAAAAAGGCATTTAATTTAAAGCATTATTTTAGCATAACTAACTAAATACATCCATTACCAGCTGCAAGAGAGGATGAATATTTCCTTGCTGGCAGAATGATTGCCACATCATTGGTACATGGTGGTCCAGGGCCTGCCTTCCTCTCCAAGACACTCTACCAGCATCTGATTGGGACAACAAAGTCTGATGTGGTGGAGGTCACAATTGAAGATGTAACTGATGAAGCTACAAAAGCTTTTCTGTTGGAAGTATGTTGATTTAAATATTCTATTTTAAAACTACAATTTCTTTTGTTATCACAAAGATTGATGTGTTAATTGCACATTGGACTGTAACACTGTGCTCCAAAGTAGTTGTAATTTTAATCAGCATGCTAAGTGTACCGATGTTTGTTAATTATGAACAAAGATAAATGTTTGACTTTAAGTACAGGAGTAGAAAACAATACCAGAATAACATGCTTTAAAATATAGACCAAACATTGAAGTGCACTAGTAATTACATTTAAAATAATTTTGATGTGAACGTCATGCACAACAACCTGTGATACTGCAATTTTCTTTTTTCTTATGTAAACACTAGATATCCAATGCTGCAACGCTGAAGGAACTCCATGGGTGCATTGAAATGCATTGCAGCTTATTGCAGACAGCTGGCTGCTATGGATTTCTGGACTCTTTAGATGGTAAAGGCAACATCATTAAGGACTACCTTAGGTGGTACATCATATACCGCAACCACTTCTCAATCCAAAGGTAACATATTTGTAAGTATTTGGACTGATACAAAATAATGGGGCAATGTAGCTACACTATTTTAATAATAGTTTTTTAACAAAATTGTTTTTAAACCGTAAGCAACACTATACTGAATTGATAACAGACCACAGCTACAGAAGTGGTCTGCCTATTTTTTTTCTAATAATTTGTATGTTTTTGCTTAATTTTACAGTTTTGCATCTTGCCTTTTTATTTATTGTTTCCATGGTTAATTATACTTGTGTTTGTTATACTAATGTTTGCAAAAAGGTTTTGAGTTATCATGCATGTGGTTTATTCAGTATAGAAAAAATCATGTGAAGCTGCAAGGACAGAGATCAAATTTCAAACTTTTGAACACTTATTCTATTAGAATTCTTGTTACTTATCAGTCCCCACATAAAACGGACAAAGCTGCAAACACTAGTTCAGCTAGTGACCATGTTTAGGCAGGTACTTTAAAAAATCCAGTGCAAATTTGATGTTTGTAGGTGGTTTGATCTTTTACATTATTGGTTTTATTGAGAATAAACCGTACTGTACTGGCTGAAAATGCATTTGCAACATTGTGGCTGAAGTAAGTTAAGCTCCAGTTTGCAACATTCCCTTGCTGATGAATACAAATGCAGATGTTAAAATATAAATTCTGAAGGTGGCATGGTGGAGCAATGGATAAAACAGACTGGGATTCAGAAGGTAGCACGTTTGATGAGAGCACACACACCAGGTGTGTCCTTGAGTAAGACAGCCAGCACTAACTCACTGCTCACCCCAAGGGTGATGGGTTAAATGCTGAGATCTAATTTCCCCCTAGGATCAATAAAGTATTTAAAATTCATTGTGCTTTTGGAATAATTAAAATAAAACATTCAAAAAGTGTTTTTCATGTTTTTATTGTAGTGCTGATGACAATTTTCCCCTTATAGATTTAAGGATGGCCTCGCAACACTTGGTGTAATCCATGCCCTGCAGCAGCATCCTTTGTTGTTCCAACCCTTCATGTGCTCAAGACCAGAGCCACTGACATCTGACTTTTTAGAGGACATGTTTGCTGTGGTCCTGAGCGAACCTGGCAGTTCAAGACGGCAGGAAGAAACCAGGGTGCTTGGATTCTGGCGAGACTATCTGATAGACGCTGAAGGTTTGTATAATACAAAACTTGTACTGCAAACAAATTACTACGATCAGTGCAAACCAATAAAGCAGCTCTTTCATGAATATTACTTTTATGATGTTTTTTAAGTTTAAACTGTCAGGTGATATTTCTGCTATAGAACAGGTATTTGTGCTATTAATCTTGGAAAAAAAGGAAAAACATAATACTTTGGAACATTTGAGGATCCAAGTTTCTGATATTCTGCTTTGTATTTGAAATTTTTAGAAAATAAAGATTTATCTTTAGCTACATTCTATTTAATTCTAGATACCAAAACAGCAGTCTCCCTACAAGACATACTGATGTTTGCCACGGGCCTAAACAGCATTCCACCAGCTGGAATGGAACCAAGACCAAGATTGCTGTTTGGTGATGCATCACGTTTCCCAATTGGGAAAACATGTGCAAACACCATTGTGATACCAATGGCTCAGTCATATAAGCAGTTCCAGGATGATATGGACTTTGGAATATTAAACTCTCCTGGTTTTGGTCTGTATTGATCGACTTACAGTTTGATCCTCATACTGTAATGTAGTCTTCATGTCAACTGTGTTTTTGTTGTTATACAAAAAGGTTTGTTTAAAGAAATTGACTAGATATCTGTTGGGCCAAGGCCTTTGTTTTAGTTACAATGCTAAAGTAAATGTCTGTGATTTGAAATGATTACTTTTAGTACCCTTAGCTTTAGAAAGAATTCCCTTTATATCTATTCTAAATGGTGAATAGTAGTATTCATAGATATTGTACATTTTACACAATTTGTATGTCAGTGCAAAGTGTAATTTGCCTTGTTAAGGTTACCAATAAATCTTATTACTTAAATTAGAGTGTTTTTACTCCTTTATTTTATATCAACCTGTATTAATAAAGCTAATAATACCAACACGTGTCTTGCATTTAAGGTGGAGGTTAAGAGAGTCTTCACAATATCATCTGTTAGGAGAAAGAATTTATTTGATCGCACTGTCACAATTGATATTCTTATTTGGAAAAACACAAAGGCAATTTTTTTTAAGTGACTATAAACTGATGAACTATAATTGTGTTCTACTTGAAGCAAAAAACATTTTTTTTAGCCTTAACAAAAGTGCAGGTGGTGCATTATTATAACCACAAAGTGGAATCCACAGTTCTGGGATGTGTGGGAACCTTGGCATTACAACCCAGCAAGCCTTTTTAGTCTGATGTAGTTCTCCACACAAGATTCAAATGTCTGGGATGAACTGAAGCCACTGTTTAGTCCTTCAAAATATTCCTGTAGGTGAGGGTCTCCACAGAAATCGGGAGTTGAACTCATCCTGAACTGGCTCAGCTCTTGATGTCCAACTGCAAGGCCACAGTCGCGTCCACCAAACCTAAAAGTTTGTACAAGGAAAATCTTTAATATTAAAATACTAAGAAAATGCAAAAACATCCTTGTCTCTGTAAGGGGGGGGGAACTATGCTTAAAGTGAACATATGCTTTTGCTTAAGACCATTGGCTGTGTTATGGCATCGAATACAATAGAAGGTGGTCAGAGTTCCTGTAACTACCTGTCTTGAACAGGTAGTTATGTTGCTGAAAACATTGGCAGATTTTTGTTATGTATTTAAGGAGATAATATAAAACAGCTTTTCATAAATTTTAGCACTGGAATCAACATGTGAAAAAAGTAGACATATTTAGTCCAAATTTTTGGTGGTACAAACACTGTGGTGTCTGTTTTTTATGACCATACAGTAAAAGAAGACTATATGATCAAGTGCATAGATCAGTGCGCCCCAGGGTGGCTGTGGGTACAATGTAGCTTGCCATCACCAGTGTGTGAATGGGTGGATGACTGGTTGTGTAAAGCGCTTTGGGGTCCTTAGGGACTAGAAAAGCGCTATACAAATACAGGACATTTACCGTTTATAGATTAAAGGTGCTAAAAAAAAAAAAAAAAGTCATTTTTGTGATTTCTACTTAAATTAAAGAATTTTGATTTTTCACATTTGTAATTGACAAGTGATACAAACCTATGAGGCAGGTAATACATCACATCCGGTTTACCAGATGGACAGCGTGACTGGCTAACTGGACGGATCAGGTGCGTGTTCCACTTTCTTTTGCATTCATCCAGATCCCTCTGAAGCACAGCCATGAAAATGAAGCGCACCAAGCACATGTGTTCATAACTACCATTAAAGAGGTGCATTTCCTTCATGTCACTCAAAAGGTCCATCCAGAACTGTGTTCTAAAAAAGACAAAAACATACCATCAGATCACAAATCACCAGCCTTCAAAGCCTCACTATTTCTTACATTTATGAAATTGTTTCTTGAGTTGACGTAAAGTGCGTGCATTTTGGATTTCTATTCATCTCTCTTTCTTTATTGACTATTACAGTTTATATTTTCTATCTTATACTTGTATGTAACATAATGGCTACACATTGAAGCTATAAAGGAAAGGTGGTGTAATACACATCAAGGCTTCTGCATCACAGACTATATATTACAGCCACACTTTTATCTGCTTAATATAGTTGTTTCTTGAAAAATTTTAAAACCTACCGCTGTTTTCTGAAGTACGACCACCAGCTTTCAATTCTTTGATTTGTTATTGAAGATCCATACATATGACTGGCAGCTCCTGCAAAAAAATCCTGATGAGATGACCGTAAGGCACAATGCATTGCTGCCATCGTCCCATTTTCAGTGCCGCAGTCTGTGCGAAGTCGCACTGGTATGACTCCAAACTCTGAAGCACACTGAACGTAGTGTTGAGCTATGACTTCTGGGTTGCTGTTAGTTGCTCCGCAAACCAACCATAATACCTTCCGCGAATAGCCATCAATACAACCACTGATAGTCAAACCATATGGCTTTAATTTGTCATATCCATCAACATGCCAAGTGTGGTTTGGTCCAGGTGAATCGTAAACTCTTCGTACAAACTTTTTCCTTGAGCGCTTTTGGACTCCAGATGGGTCGAGCTCTGCCATTAGCACCATGACATCATGCCTTTTCACAGAAAGATGGCGTTTCTGACGCAGTGTCTGCCACATTGAACGGTATCCATAATGTTGACCAGGTCCCTTCAGCTCTTCTATTATTGCAGCACGAATCAAGGCCTGACTTGAGTAATCTTTTTTGCGGGACAGTGATAAACTTCTTAATCTACATTTAAGTGTGGTCAGACTGATCTTCTGTTTATGTTTTGAGGCCAAAATGTCCAAAATTTCATTATAGGAGTAACCGTCTCTGAAATATTTCTGAATGAGGTCTTCGATGGAAATGTTTTCTTGAATTGATCCTTATAAACAGAATTAAAAAAAAAAAAAAAAAAAGATGGGAAATGGTAAAATAGATCATCAGACAAGAAATGTGCAGTTTTAAATAACAATGACATTTTAAAACCAATGTATTGTTTCATTATTAAACTAAATTAATATGTTGCTTATTTGGGCCTCAGTAAATTCAAGACAAATAAAGTCTACAACTATAACCCTAACCTGGACGACTAAGAATCTTCACAGATATACCTTAATGGTTTAAATGATTGCAAAATAACGTGTATGCAATTTATATAACATAAAAATAATATAGTACATAAGGACTGCATTCAAATGTAAATAAACTGTAAACAGCCAAATGGCAGCTTTGTGAACTGGTTGAGACAACCTTTTTTTAATATGTAATTTGTGAAATACTTACTGTTGTCGACAAACGCCAAAAACTCAATATGTTTGCCACATGAACCGCAGAACTTGACAACTTCTCCCACGTTATGGCCACAATATGGACAAAACATTCTTATCCTGAAAGACACAGCATTTTTCTTTTAAAATAGAGTATTAAAACGGCAAAGGGCAGACCTAAGCTAAAGTGTATATACACAAACGCATTTCCAACACAACAGCTACGTTGCTAGCGTAAAACAGAACTTCCAAAACACAACTACCTACATAACTTAAATTACACAATCGAGAGTATATGTGTATTAGTTGTTGATTTATAGACAAACACTAATATATATTCAAATAATTAAAAAAAAAAGAAGGTTCATTTACCTTTTACTGCCACACACCAAATCCGGTCATTAGAAACGTCATGGCTTATGTAGCCACTAGGTAACAAAAACTCAACACTGCCCCTAGCGTCCTGGAGCACTTCCGTTGTGCTTTGTATTTTGCGTGTGTTTTGTATTTTGCGTGTGTTTTGGATTTTGCATGTGTTTTGGATTTTGCGTGTGTTTTATATTTTGCGTGTGTTTTATATTTTGCGTGTGCTTTGTATTTTGCGTGTGTTTTGTATTTTGCGTGTGTTTTGTATTTTGCATGTGTTTTGTATTTTGCGTGTGTTTTGTATTTTGCATGTGCTTTGTATTTTGCATGTGTTTTTGATTTTGCATTTGTTTTGTATTTTGCATGTGCTTTGTATTTTGCATGTGCTTTGTATTTTGCGTGTGTTTTGTATTTTGCGTGTGTTTTGTATTTTGCATGTGTTTTGTATTTTGCGTGTGTTTTGTATTTTGCATGTGCTTTGTATTTTGCATGTGTTTTGTATTTTGCATGTGTTTTGTATTTTGCATGTGTTTTGTATTTTGCGTGTGCTTTGTCTCTAGGGGCCACCGTAATTTCTAACTAGAACTTCATACACATAGTACGGAGTAGCAGAAGCATTATCTTTAGAGATAATGCTTCCTGTTGCATCAAAATATACTATGTCATCTTTGCACCGCTGGTAAAACACTGAAAGTGTTTTTTTTGGACCACAGCATTATACCTTTTGGATGCAGGAGCACTCTCTGAAGGACTTCGTTTGGAAGTCTTGTTTTTATTTCCTTTGTGTTGTGGCACACCTCACCTCCTTGGAAAAGCACATCAGCCTTCAGGGTTTTTTCATCTTTAACCTCCACTTTCACAGTCACTGGACAATCCTTAAAACGGCAGTATGCCGTACATGAGAATACAGCCTCTCCATCACAATCGTCTACATCCCTCGAAAAGGTAAAGTATTTTCCACATAACATTTCTGTCATGAAATTACATCACCTATTTTTAATAAATTCTTTTTTATGCATTATAGGACCGGAGTAGAAATTCATCAAACAGAAGTGACAGTAGTAATGCTGAAGAGGAATTCTACAAATGCTCGTTGCCACAGCAGCCATGTTTTTTTTTTTCATTGACCAGAAAGACTGGCAAGACCTAAAAAAACCACAGAAAGGGAGGCTTTTCAAAGGTATGCAGTGGACTAATGTTGTAGCCACTGGCATTAAGTCAGTACACCCATTTTGCAGTTTTGGATTTAAGAGGCATACCATCAAGACCAGTCAGTCACAGTCTAAGACGAGACACACCAGTTTGTTTCAATTCAGGAGAAATGTTTTGGACAATGCCATTGTCATCACTGTCCTCCACAACATCCTTTGAGTATCATTTTATTTGTCAAACAAAGAAATAATTTTTAAATAGAGACATTGTTTTCATCGAGTAAAAGTAGTTAAAAGTAATGTAATAAATAATTCCAACCTGTTTGAGCAAATAGAGAGATTCATTTCCTTCCATTGCAGATGGACACATCTCCAGTGTTTCGTCGCCAGTGTTTCCTTCATCCTGAGTGTGAAATAATTATTAACTCATGAGTATAGTGAGGTAAAACAAGAACTACATGTTTTAGTTTAAAAGGTTTAGCATAGAGCTTACTCTATATTACAAATATAATAGATGTTTATATAACCTATGCAAAAAGGCATGGGAACTGGATAATAGAAATGTGAAATCAACTACTCTGCATTGCATGGTGTCACAGCAAGTTCTTTAGTAGAGTTTAAAGCAATGTTTGTTGAACACCACAATGTTGTGAAGCCTTATATATATTTATATGGCTTTTATATGAAAATATTGTCTTCTGCAGTGTGGACATAATACAAGTAATTTACTTACTTTATGTTAATGAGAGTGTGGGGAGTGAGTTGGAGGGCAGGGTGGGCTGCTTTTAACCATGTAAAGCACTTTGTGCTACATCTTTGTATGAAAAGTGCTTTATAAATAAAGATTGATTGATTGATACACACACACACATAGATGATAAATGGACTGATTTATATATATTGCTTTTCTACTCTCCCGGAGTACTCAAAGCGCTCTGTACAACATACCACATTCACAACACCTCATACATGCACTTCTAAAATCAAGTGCAAACTAATAAACATCTACACACATTCACACTCCGATGAGCGCATCAGAGGGCAACTTGGGGTTAGTATCTTGCCAAAGGATATTTGGCATGCAGACTGAGCCAGGAATCGACGAGTATATCTGCTCTACAACCTGACCCACAGCCACCCAGTAGCAAATATAAATAATTTATATTTGTTTGATACAATATTGAAGCACAAGGTAGGCAGTGCTAAAGGTATTGGTGGTTGATTTAACTTACATTTTAGAGTAAACGTTAAAATCTGCATGAAAATGTGAAGGAAAAAAGTGTAACACCCAAAAAGCAAAACATAGAAATTCCTTTAGTGAAACAGCAGAATTGAAATAAAAAAAAAAAACAATCTTAATGTACCCTGCTCAAAGACTTGAATGGGTGTACTGTAGGTGGCTAGAGCCATATGCGTTTGCCCTTCCAAAAACAACGGTTCCTGTTTTTTGTGCCTCCATCCATTAATGCAATATGTCTCATGTTAGGTGTTATTATTAAACACTACACTACAATTGATAGAAAACCATAAATTCATGTGTAAATGATTGTTTAACCATGTAATCTAAACATTAATACAATTTAAAAAATGTAACTTTTGAATTCATAACAATATATGTAACATCAAAGAAATCATGTAATTTTGTTTTGAAGTACGTACCAGAGAAGATGTGTTCTCTCCGGAGGTCCCACTATCACCTTCAACATCGATACTTTTTGGTTTGTGCATGACTTCCATGATTCTCTGTTTAATACACATGTAGTAATTACGTTTTCATCTATCTGTAATGTAAAACAGTATCCTTCCACCTAGTTATACTTAGGTGTGCCTGTGCAAGGCACAATTTTTATTATTCATCCACTGTTCTTCAGGTCTAAACAAACTTCTGTTGCTCACTCAATTTTTGCTCTGTAATTCATTCAGAGCTTAAAAAATGTTTGCCACTCTCCTTGATAAATACTAAGTCCAGAGTAGTATTCAGACTCTAAACATAGATATCATAGAGTGCTTACCTTTTGGTAGTGCAGAGCAACATGATTAAGTTTTTTATGATTTGTACAATTGTTTGGCACTCCCAAGTCTTTGCACACGTTACTCCAGAATGCGTCTCCTCGGTGAACATTGTGTTTCTTTCTGTTTTGTGGTTCGGAGAAAGTCTCAATGCATTTTATTATATGTTCGTGTTTCAGACGAATTTTCCGTGTCTGTAAATGCAAGTAAAACAATTAAATAAAATAGAGAGATCTAGAACTATAAAATTATACTTTAATTTTTTTACACTATATAACTTCAAAATATTGTTTAAGAATAAAACTTGCCTTTCCAAAGGATGAAAATGTGGAGGTTCTGTAACACAAATAAGAAATTAAAAAACAAAGGCTTCAATGTATTTGCCAAACAAACAGTTTTTGTCATGCACTTGTTATATTTACATATTCCTGTATTACTCGAAATGATATATTTAAAACCACTGGGGTGAGCGAAATGGTCTCGGATGGAAACAGGCTAATCATATTATTGTTAACGCACCATTATAGTCAAAGATATGGACAAAGCAACAGTCTTATAATTTGTGTTTCAGGTTCAAGGAAATAAGCCTACATAGGAAAAGTTATTAAGTTATGTATTAAAATCAAATTTATTTCTAAAAAATTTGTTAGTTTATTTGTTTATTTGTTTATTTATAAGGAACCCCATTAGCTTCCACAACAGTGGTTGCTAGTCTTCCTGGGGCCCAAACCATCAAATACCACCAAATAAAATGTTACACAATGAGTTGGATGCAAATTGTCCACATAATTTGGCTCTTACATCCACAATAAGGTTTTACAATTCTGAAAATGTAAACATGTGAATATTAAAAATTATATAATCCCCCCCCCCCCCCCCCCCCCAAAAAAAAAAAACAAAAACCAAAACACTCAAACAAAATACACAATTTCCATTACAAGTGACATTACCCTCTTACAATTTTTACAAATAAATTAAAAACTGCCTAAATAGGCTTTTAGGTGATTTTTAAAATTATGAATAGAAGCCAATTCTGTAATTGCATAAGGCGACTTATTCCACTGAAAAGATGCTCTAAATATAACAGAGTTTTTCAAAAAGTTACTTTTAACTCGAGGAGTTACTAAATTGTGGTTAGTTGAGAATCGTGTAGCATGATTATGTATTTCATCTGGATACTGCAACTGAGCATAAAAAAGTGTGGTGTGTTTACCAGTATTGCTTTCTTTAAAAATACAAGTAAGCCATAGTATAATTTAGCTTGTACAGAAAGCCAAGAAAGTTTATCGTGCATTTTATCAATACTTGTATAATATGAACACCTTAACACTAATCCGGCCGCCCTATTTTGGACTAACTGAAGTCTGTTCAGATCTGTCTTATTAGCTGCTGACCAAATGACTGGGCAGTACTCTAGATGAGATAATACTAGTGCATTAATGACATCTTTCATAATTGAAGAAGTGATATAAAAGGAGCATTTCCTAGCTATCGCTATGCCCGGTCCCATTTTCTTAATAACAGAATTGATGTGCTGAGACCATGAAAGGTGGTGGTTTATGGTAACACCAAGTAATTTAATCTGGGTGACCTGTTCTAATACCGATCCAGCTATGGAAAGGTTTAGCTGTGGGCTGTTGACTAAGCGTCCTCTACTTCCTATTAACATGGATTTGGATTTAGACACGTTTAAAATCATGTTGTTTTTACTTATCCAGTCAAACACGTTCAGCAAATCGAGTTGTAACACGCTTGTCAGTTCAGAGTAGCTACTGGCTGAATAAAACATGGAGTCGTCAGCATACATTACAAGACGAGATTTATCCAGGACATACGGCAAATCATTTGTAAAGACTGAATAGAGAAGTGGACCGAGGCAGCTGCCTTGGGGTAGAGCACAGTTCATTTCACAGCCCTCTGAGAAATAACCGTTATAATAAACCTTTTGCCTTCTTCCAGACAAATAACTTTCCATCCAGCACAAAGCAGCTGGTGAAAATCCATAACATTGTAGTTTATCTATCAAAAGATCATGATTTATCAAATCAAATGCAGCACTAAAATCCAAAAATACCACCCCGGCCAAATTCCCATTATCTAGATATTTGTACCAGTTATCTGTCATGTGAATAAGAGCTGAACTGGTGGAGTAACCAGGTTTGTAGGCATGTTGAAACTGAGTGAGTAACTGATTTTCTGTTAGGTAATGTTGAATTTGTTCATAGACAATCCTCTCCATAATTTTACTTAGAACGGGAGCAGACTAATAGGTCTGCTATTGACACCATTAAAAACGTCATTCTTGTTTTTAGTAATGGGAATTATTTTCGATTCTTTCCACTGCAATGGAAATAAGCTGCATGCCAAAGATCTATTACATATGTGACATAGGGACACAAACTTGGCTGCAACTTTGAGCAGTTTACTGTCTGTGTTATCAGAGCCGGAGGATGTATCGTCAGGAAGTGATATCAATAAGCGCTCTACCATCTCCACACTCACTGCCTCAAACTTAAATTGGCTTTGCTTATTATTCATGATAACATCCTGTATAAGTGATAAGGTGGGATCGCCTCTGCTCAAATCAAATCAAATTCAAATTTTATTTGTCACGTACACAGTCATACACAGTACGATATGTAGTGAAATGCTTGGACAACTGCTCGTGACCTAAAGAAAACAAAAAAAAGGAAAGGCTATGAATAAGATAGGAAATAAATATGAAAAATTAAAAAGGGTAAATTTAACTAGGAAGGAATAAAATATAAATTAAGGTTAAAAATGAAATAACTGTACAACACAAATTAGAATGAAGGGTAAATTTAACTGGGAAGAATAAGATAAAATATATAAATTAAAGTTGAAAATAAAATAACTGTACAACAAAATACACAATATAGAACTATATAAGAATGTATGAAGAAATCTAAATCTAAATAAATATATACACAATAACAGCAGCTGTACAAGTATTAACCGGAAATGAAGAATATAGTGACCAGTGTTGTGGAAAAACAAAGTCCAGAAAGTCCAGTGTGTGTGTAAGAACCATATGTGTGGGTCAGTACTGTGTGGTGGTGTGATTGAGAGACCGTATCGCCTGCGGGAAGAAGCTCCTCCTCAGTCTCTCTGTGTTGGTCTTCAGGGAGCGGAATCGCTTTCCTGACCTCAACAGAGAGAACAGTCTGTTGTTGGGATGGCTGAGGTCCTTCACGATCTTCCTGGCCTTGGTCCAGCACCGCCTGCTGTAGATTGAGTGCAGGTCAGGGAGCTCGGAGCGGATGGTGCGCTCAGCTGACCGCACAACCCTCTGTAGAGCTCGTCTGTCCTGCATGGTGCTGTTCCCGAACCAGGTTAAGATGTTTCCCGCCAGGATGCTCTCTATGGTGCACGAGTAAAAGTTCCTGAGCACCTTGGAGGGCAGTTGGAAGTCTCTCAAGCGTCTGAGGTGGTAGAGACGCTGTCGGGCCTTTTTCACCACGGTGTTGATGTGACAGGACCATGACAGGTCCTGCGTGATGTGAGCTCCGAGGTATTTGAAGCTGTCCACTCTCTCCACTGGGCACTCGTTGATGACAGGGGTCTGGTAGTTCCTCTCCTGCTTAGTGCTGAAGTCCACTATCAGCTCCTTTGTCTTACTGACGTTTAGAAGGAGGTTGTTCCTCTGGCACCAGTTCTCCAGATTCCTAATCTCCTTCAGGTAGGCCGTCTCGTTGTTATCAGAGATCAGGCCCACCACGACGGTGTCGTCAGCAAACTTGATGATGGTGGTGGAGCTGGTAGTGGCCACACAGTCATATGTGTACAAAGAGTACAGCAGGGGGCTCAGAACACACCCCTGGGGGGCTCCAGTGCTGAGAGTGGTGGAGGCTGAGACATGTCCGCCCATCCTTACTGCCTGTGGTCTGCCAGTTAGGAAGTTGGAGATCCACTGACACATAGATGAGCTGAGTCCCAGATGCTCCAGCTTGGTGGTGAGTGTGGAGGGAATTATGGTGTTAAATGCAGAGCTGTAGTCTATGAAGAGCATTTTAACATAATTCCCCCTTTAGTGTCCAAGTGAGTGAGTGATGTGTGGAGGAGATGAGAGATGGCATCGTCTGTGGAACGATTTGGACGGTAAGCGAACTGTAGTGGGTCCAGTGTGTCTGGTAGTGAAGAAATGATGAAGTCTCTGACCAGGCGTTCAAAGCACTTCATCACTACTGAGGTGAGGGCTACAGGGCGATAGTCATTGAGAGAAGCAGGGTGGGGTTTCTTCGGGACAGGAACAATGATGGACTCTTTGAAGCATGTGGGGATCACCGACTGAGATAAAGAGATGTTGAATATCTCAGTGAACACAGGAGCTAGCTGGTATGCGCAGTCTCTGAGGATACGACCTGGGATGCCGTCTGGTCCTGCTGCTTTCCTGGTGTTCACTCTCTTGAAGGCTCTCCTTACTTCATGCTCGGAGATGACAAGCACGTTTCCGGTGCTGGCAGCATCTTCCTGTCTGCAGCCGTTAGCGCCGCTAACACTAGCATTGTTGGAGACCTTAGCTGCAGCCTCGAAGCGAGCATAGAAAGTGTTCAGCTCGTCTGCCAGAGTCACGGCCGCGTTCGTCATACCGGTTGTTGGTGCTTTATAGTCCGTTATTGTCCTTAGTCCCTGCCACAGGCTCCTAGAGTCACTCTGTTGGAGTTGTGACTCTAGTTTCCTCCCGTAGCGCTGCTTCGCCTCTTTCACCGCCCTCCGCACGTTATATGACGCGGCTTTGTACGGGTCCATGTCCCCCGTCGTGAGTCCCGTGTTGTAGGCAGCGGTGCGGGATCTCAGAGCGTCGCGGATGGTTTTATCCACCCACGGCTTCTGGTTGGGAAACGTTGTGATAGTCTTTGTCTCCACGGTATCATCCGCTAGTTTCCCGATGAATCCCACAACCGCTTCCGTAAACACGTTGACGTCATCGTCGGAGCTGTTCCTGAACATGCCCCAGTCTACGTCATCGAGTGCGTCCTGTAACGCGGCCACCGATTGGTCCGTCCAGCGCGCGACCTTCCTCTGAACCGGAACTTCCTGTTTCAGCCTTTGTTTGTATTTTGGCATGAGGAAAATGGCGGCGTGATCAGATTTGCCAAACGGGGGGCGGGATTGTGCCTTGTAGCCGTCCTTGACCGTAGTGTAGCAGTGGTCCAGTGTCCTTTCACCCCTGGTGGGGCAGGTGATGTGTTGATAAAAGTTCGGCGCTGCGCGTTTGAGGTTGGCGCTATTAAAGTCCCCCGTCACAATAAGCGCAGCGTCCCGGTGTTGTGTCTGGTGCTGTGTGAGTGCCTCATGCAGCTTGCATAAGGCGGTGACCGTGTCCGCTTGTGGTGGAATATAAACGGCACTTACAATGACCGATGTAAATTCCCGAGGTAGATAAAAAGGACGACACATGATGGACAGTAGTTCCAGATTTGGTGTGCAGGAGCGTGTGAGAGGAACAACGTTCGCACTGTTGCACCAGTTGTTGTTCACCATTAAACACACGCCGCCTCCCCTTGACTTCCCCGAGTCCCGTGTCCTGTCCATGCAGTGAACCGAGAAGAACTCGGCCGGCTGGATGGCGTGGTCCGGCACCGCTGGGTTCAGCCATGTCTCGGTGAAGCAGAGGAGATTGCAGTCCCGAATGTCTCTCTGGAACTTTATCCTGGCCCTGAGGTCGTCAAGCTTGTTCTCCAGTGACTGGACGTTGGCGAGCAGGATGCTAGGCAGAGGTGTGCGGTGTGCACGAGCTCTCAGCCTGTTCCTGACGCCGGCTCGCTTCCCTCTAGGCCGCCGCCGCTTCCCTTTGTTCTCCCTCGAGATCTCACTCGGCCAGCTCGGATCCGGAGTTAAAAACTTCGAATTGTGAGTACATTGTAAACCAATAGAAACAAGAGTGTCACTGTCATACCTAATGTACCCAATGGTGATGATTTTGCCGATTTAGAAACGCTGAAAACTAACTTAAAAAACAAAGACAAAGAAAAAGTGGTCGGAGCAGTCGTGACGGCAGCCGACCTCACCGGCGCCATCTTCACTGCTCATATTAGATTTTAAATTTGTTATTTTATTGCTGTAATAATTCACAAAATAATTGGCTATGTCCTTAGCTTTACTTACAAACGTACCACCCGTGTAGATGTGAGACATCACCGGAGCAAGATCTCTACCCGTTATATTATTTAAAACTTTCCACACCTTTTTGCTGTCCTTATTGGCCTCCTTGAGCTTAAGTTGATAATATTCTTTCTTCTTGCGCCTATTCAATTTAGTTACTTGATTTCTTAACTCGCGATATCTTGCCCACTCTTGTGGACTGACAGACTTATGTGCTTTTGCTTTTGCTATATCCCTTTCTGACATTGCAGCCTTAAGTTCATTATCTAGCCAAGGTGCGTAGTTCTTTTTAACAGTAAATCTTTTTAAGGGGGCATGTTTGTCAGCCAGGTAGCAAAAGTTTTCAATAAACATAAATAATGCCATATCAGGGTCACCCTCGAGGCAGATGTCAGTCCAGTGAATTTCCTTTACGTTGTCTGCATTGAAATTTTTGTATGATCTATGAAAAATAATCTTTTGTGCAGTTTTCAGTGGTTTCATTTTCTTGGTCAAACCTACAAGATTATGGTCACTATAACCAACTGGAATACAAACAATATTAGAGCAATGCTCAGGAACATTTGTATATATATGATCAATACATGATGATGACCTATGACCTCCTGCGTTGACCGTGACCCGGGTGGGAATGGTGATCATCTGAGACAGGCAACAAGCCGACGCTGATGAACTTATCTTTTTCCTTAAAGGACAAGAAGGAGCTGACCAATTGATATTAAAGTCTCCCAATAAGAACATGTCTTTGTTTTCCTCAGTTACTCTTTCCAGCATTTCACAGATTCGTTCTACATGCAACATATTACTACTTGGGGGTCTGTAGCAGCAACCTGCTAATACAGGCCTGCCATAGAGTGGGTGTAACTGAACGGATGATCTGATATCCTCGTGTTGGTGTTGTTCCCAGACCATCATGAAAATGTTGTTCCAGGTTCAACATTGCAAGTGACCAATCACATTGTTGTGACGTTATTCTTTTGCGCACCAAGCCATTCGTGCATTTACGAAATTCCAATGTTGCAAGGACAATATCAATTCTGCTTACTGTTTATTAAAGGGTTACGGTTAGGGTTAGGGTTAGGGTCCGTTGATCGGCGGACAGAGGCGGTTTCACGCAGCTTTAGTACAGTTTTTTGTTTTACGCCGGTTTTTCCCGAAGTCGTAAAAGTATGACGTCACAACATTCTGATTGGTCACTTGCAATGTTGATCCTGGAACAACATTTTCATGATAGTCTGGGAACAACACCAACACGAGGATATCAGATCAACCGTAACTGGACGCACACAATTTCCAGGTCGTCAAACATTAAGTCCATACGTAGTTTGCTTGCCATATTATCATTAATGTATAGGGCTACGCCCCCTCCAAATCTGTTTCTGTCCTTCCTATACAACTTATAACCGTTTATTTCAAATTCATTATTCTCAAAGGCAGCATCTAAATGTGTCTCGGAAATAGCCAGCACACTTATCGTATTTGTTGACAACAGTGACTGAATTTCCTGAATCTTATATTTAAGGCTACAAATATTGACATGAGCCACTGAAAAATCTTTACCGGAGAATCCGGGAATAAGTATAGGATCCGACATTTGCAGACCGATCGATCTCAACAGCTACAAACATTGCTGAAGTCTAAATATTAATTCCGGCGTTCTGTGACCTCGGTTTAACAATTAATTTGTCATATTTCAGGACGGCAATATCACCTCTGTCTCTGGCCGCTCTCAGCTGTGGTGACAGTTCTTTCCTCTTCTTCCTGATGGACTCTGAAAAAACCTCGTTGATGTAAAGATTGGTACCTTTCAGTTTTGTGGCAGATGAGAAAATTAATTGTTTATCTTTAAATCTTTGTAGTCTGATCACAATCAGTGTAAAGTGGTTGTTTGTTTATAGGGGCTACCGAGAGCATCACGTGGTTATACCACATCTATTACGTAATGTGTCCCTACTTAAATACATAGCACTCAAAAACACGTTAAAACCAAATTTAACTGTAAAAAAAGTAATAGGAAGCAAAAAGCATATGAAGCAAAAAGCCATAAGGAAAACTTCATAAAGGTTTTTGTCAATAAGGCAAACGTAATGATTTGCGGCTTAAGCTAATTTCATGCTTATCTTATCTGTCGTTTTGACTCACTCATGATTGTCTGTTGCAGAACCACAGGAACTCGTAACTCTTCCAAGTTTACAAACGTAGTTTGTTTAACACTGTCAAGTAAAATTGTAATTCCGTAGTTCCTACAGTTGTTGAAGCATGTGCACGCATCACACCGCCACCGCAAGTACTTGACTCATTGGGCTATAGGCTACTATCACCTTCACCCTTAATCAGTGTCCCGGATGAATAGGTCACCGGATATCATCAGACGCATTTCAGAAACGTAAACTAATGCGTGATTTAGAAATGTTCATAACTCATACTTGCCTGTTCAATTTTGATAATTTGGATAATTCCTATTAGTTACACATAAATAGTGTTTACAGATGACCTTTGACTTTATATGTTCAATTAAGCAACGCGAAAATGTATTACAGGCACATAAAAAACGAACCCATTGATGCATCAATTGTATTTAAACCAACAAATACCCTTGAAGGGGGTTTAAAATGGACATTTCAGTAGAAAAACGGTTGAAAACTGTAAAATTACTTTGTGTCACATTGAAAAAATATTTTTGACGCATAAAAATAATTTTAAATGAATTTTACAAAATAATTTAAAAAAGTCTTTTTTTGTAAAATTCCATTATGGTATAATAACCTTCATACTTCACTGATGAGTGAATACTCTTGAGCAACTGTTTTGTGATTTTGTTAACTGGTGTTATGGAAAAATTGTCCAGGTTTGTTGAAGTAGTTTTGGAAGATGATAACACATTGGTTGAGTATAGGAAAGTGTGTGTAGGACTTTGGAAAAACATTGACAACTGGTCCCCACTATCATTGTGAAAATAAATTTTAAAACAGTCTCCTAGAAAGCTAAATATTGAAAAAAGATGAGTAAAACTAAGAGAATTTGATACTCAGCACTGCTGTGCATTTTCGTATTACAGTGTAAAATCAACCAACAGTAAAAACAGAAAACAA
The DNA here is from genome assembly GCF_900408965.1 of Simochromis diagramma. Lineage (NCBI taxonomy): Eukaryota > Metazoa > Chordata > Actinopteri > Cichliformes > Cichlidae > Simochromis > Simochromis diagramma. The sequence continues at coordinate 23,256 of NW_024387039.1, read as the reverse complement.
TGACAAAAAGAGATAAGATAAGATAACCTTTATTAGTCCCACACGTGGGAAAATTGTTTTGTCACAGCAGGAAGTGGACAGTGCAAAAGTTATATAGCAAAATTGGAATACAATAAGAATAAAATGCTGTACACAAATATACAAAATAGAATAAAATATACAATAGGATAAAAATAGAATGCAAATGCTTTGTACAGATAAGAGAAGACAAAGTCACATTTTTAACTACTTCAGAATTTTAATGATTCTGATAATTGCCACTGTGATAATCAATTCTTAAGTAATTAAGTAAAGTTTATAATTTTTGTCATAATGTACCAACTAGATTAAAACATCCATCTATTCACTTGCGCTTGTCCTCTTCAGGGTCGCGGGAGGTCGCTGTCATAGGGCGAGAGGCGAGGTACACCCTGGACAGGTCGCAAGTCTGTCGCAGGGCAAACACACAGGGACAGAAAACCATTAGCACTCACACCTATAATTTAGATTAATCAGTTAAACCCATGTCTTTGGACAGTGGGAGGAAGCCAGAGTACCCAGAGAGAACTCATGCAAACACGTGGAGAATATGCAAACTCCAGACAGAAAGACACCAGCCTGATGGTGGAATTGAACTCAGAACTTTCTTGCTATGGGGCAACAGTGCTAAACACCGTGCCACCGTGCAACTCAGATTAAAGGATCTGAGATTAAACTGAGTATTTAAAGACTATCAAAATTACCTTTTTAAAAGCTATTCTGCACCTCAATGTAATTTTATTTATGCCAAAAATAGAATCAGAATCGGAGAAGCTTTATTAATTTGACAGACCAGTGCAGTTACACACACCTCTGCTCGACATCAGGCCTCAAACAAAGACACAAAACACTAACTTGACTCTAAACAGAAGAAACGAGCAGCTGTTTCTGTTCTGTGCTTATTTATATTTGACACACATGCTTCTCTTTGTGCAAACACACATCGCACTATAAGGGTAACCTCGCACACAATGATTGGACAGCACAGTGATGATGCTGGGAGATCCTATACGCAGCAACACAGAAACACTGAGAACTTTAAACATTGATTATATTGAGATCAGCAGCCGACCCAGTCTAGATAAAGGCGAGCAGCTGGGACCGCTGCTGCACCACAAACAGGTTTCAGTGTTTCCATGTGTGTGTGTGATGTCTTTACTTATACTGGTCAATAGACTTTAGTCAACACATCATTGAAAGGTGTTACACATGAAATAAAAACAGTGTTTGTTCCTCTGAAGCAGCTGCATTATAACCAATCTGCTCCTTTGTGGCCGTTTAAAACAGCCTTAAATAACTGTTGTTATATTTGTTGCAGCTTCTGCTCCTCTTGGACAGACGACTCTGGAAAAGACGTTTTTGAATTTCAGCTTTTAACTGGATAAATATCGGATATATAAACGTCTGCAACAAACTGATTCCAGCTTCTACCTCATGATAGGAATGTTTTTGTGGCTCAAGATGCCCTGATATCTTTCATGATGGAGACATTTGACACATGTTTCACATATTATAGACCAACAAGTTCTTCATAGCAGTTTAAATACAGGAGTCACTTTTGGGCCCAGCAGATAAAACAGAGCCAATATTTCCTTCTTTATTTAAGTGACATGTGTCACAGATGTGACCTAGTAAAGTGTAACTAGATATTAGTAACCTATTAACACTCTCATGGCATGCTTTGAAGTTACCGTCAGCTAAAGTAATATACTAGCAAAAAACTATTTCCAGGCTTAACTTCCATCATACAGATGATGCTCATGGCAAAAGAGTAACGTTCAGAAGCCTTTTCATTATGAAATCTGTTTCTGTTAATCAGGAAATAATATTCAAACTGATTAAATAGCAGCTAACTACTGAAAAATGTCTATGTGCCCGTCTCAGTGTGAAGTGAAGTCTGTCTGTACTGGATCTGGATTCATCGTCGACCCTTCAACAGCGACACAGCTATCCGGCTCACCAATTGGTGATAACGACCTGCTGAGCCTGCTAGCAGGTGCAGGAGGGCCAATCTGAGCCACAGTTATGCGGCTGATAACTGCTAATAACGCCCATTGATGGACTGTGCACACAAACAGTAACACAAAGACTCAATCAAGAACTGGTGATGTATGTTTATTAGGACATGGAAAACAATGAAATTCACATTTTTCATCATGCCTGTACTTTGACAAAAAGTCAGCTTTGATATCTGTATGTATACAGCAGCAGCAGTAATGACAGAGAAATCATTTCTTCACATTTGACTTCAAATGTCTCAAATCGAGTATTTAAAGTCCATTTTTGTGGCTTTGATGAGTTGAATCAAGGATTTGGATCATTGATTAGAGATCATACAGCTAAATGCACATTAGAAATGGTCCAGCAGAACAACAGCTAACATATGGAATGTGTGAATGATTCCACTGTGAAAGTTTCACATGAATTGTGGGTAACATGCAATAATGTTTGTGCTAACATAAGATCTAAACACAGACTGAACAGCTGACTGAGGACATTCATAATCTGACCTCACATAAACACACGTTCATCAATGAATTATTGTCAAAGTTTATCATCTGCAGTCTCATGAATCCTCTGGACATCAAACACTGATGGTGTTATTGGAGCTGAGTGAAGTTTGATGGCTTTATTATCCACATTGTGACACATGGCAGCTGTCAGAGCAGAACACATGAAGTCAGCAGGTGTGTTTCAGTTCAGCCTCTGCTTCCTCTGAAGGTCCATGACATCACAGCGAGGCCACGAAGGCCGTCCAGAATCCCAGGGTCCCACAAATGTGTCCTCCTTTTCCCTGGATTTGAAGCACAGGTGGGCCCACCCTATCCCAGGATGCATTGCAGCATGGTGGTGGAACATATATCTGGGTCCAGAGATGGAGCAGCGCTCTCTCTGAGTCTTTGAGGCTGTTTTCTGTTTGAGTCTGGCTTCAGTCTAATTTAGCAGCTGTGACATCAGAGATTGTAGGGGAGGAACAGCCACGCCCACGGGTGAGTTTCCCACCCAGAAACAGAGCGTGAACATCACCTCTGTCTGCGCTGTGTTGGTCACAAGGTTTGTTCTGGGCTTTTAAGTGGAGGGTGGAGCTTGTGAGTGAGGGAAGCTGAGAGCTGTGTTTGCACATGCTCAGTGTGACAGGATGTTGGCTGCTGTGAAAGCTGAATGCTCTCTGGTTAAAAGTGATGTCACACATTAGGACTGTGCTCAGACCTGCTTTGCCTTGAGAGCCACCTTAAATCTTCATGGCTCAGATTCAGCGAGGTGCTGGAAACATCCCTCAGAGTCATGTGATCAGTAACGTCTGCTTCAGCACTGACAGAAAAGTGAATCCACATAAACATGATATATAATAATAATAATAATCAAATAATGATTTTCATCTTTTCAGCCCTTTGTTTGGGTGCTATTCCAGCTGTGCGTGTTTGTGATGACAGTAAATAAATGTCAGACTAACAGCTCCTGTTTACTGCATGTCATGATCCTGGGCCATGTTGGCCCAGTATTCTTAGTTTCTTGTATTTTTGTATTTTGTTCCTTTTTTAGGCCATGTTTCCTGGGTTGCCCTGTTATGTTATTCCCTAAGTGTTTTCCCTTTGTGACTCTTACCCCCTGTGTGCCCCTCTGTGTATTTATGAGCCCTCGTCTCTCCTTGTGTTTATTCCATGTTTTCCCCAGCCCGTTATGTCTATGTTCTCCCTGTGCTCTCTCTCTCTCTCCTCCTGTCTGAACCCCCGTGTACTTCCTGTTTTACTTTGTGACTCTCGCGCCTGTATACGTCATGTTATGTTCACTCCTGCCCTGTCTCGTTATGGTTACATGTGTCAGCTGTGTTCCCTGTGTGTTCCCACTTCCCTCGTTAACCCTCTGTGTATTTATGTGCATGTCTCCCTCAGTCCAGTGTTGCGTCGTCAATATCTCTTCCCCGAACCTGTGTGGCTTTCTCTTCCCTCGGTCTTTAGTTTATATTCCCGGTTTTGTTCTGTTACTTTGCACTTCTGCAATAAAGCAGCATTTTTCAGTTCAGTTCCAGTCTCCGTGAGTTTTGCGTTTGGGTCTTCTCCTGCCTCCACACAGCCAGTACATGACACTGCATTAATAAAGTGATCAGATTAGTTCAGCACTTTGACATGGATGGAAGTGAAAGCAGGAAATGACAAATGTAGCACAGCAGCAGCGTTTAACACGTCTAAGCTAGAAACAGAAACTCTGGGATGAACATCATTCATAGAACAACTTCCAGCTTATTTTGTTCTGCTACAGTTTGGATGGATTTGCATTTAAAGATGCAACAAGACTAAAATGGTTAGGGTCAGGAGGTCAAAGGTCAGAGCTCCTGTGGGTCTGAGGGCGGCCTCACGCTGGAGAAGGATGAAGGAGTCTGACCTGAGCCAGTGTTTGACATGAACACATCAGCACTGCTGTCAGTGAGCCTAACGACAGCCGTTAGCATCATTTCAGTGTTTCAGTCATAAAAACACTTCCTGTCACTGTGGTGGTTACAGTGACATCATGCAGTTTGTTCTTTGACCTCCAGAGGGCGACAAATCAGCACATACAGAGAGCTCCATTCAAACTTTGCTGCCATCAGGAATAATTCTTCAAATATAATCATCAGTGTTTGAGCCTTGGGCAAGTCACTTCACCCGTTGCCTACTGGTGGTGGTCAGAGGGCCCGGTGGCGCCAGTGTCCGGCAGCCTCGCCTCTGTCAGTGTGCCCCAGGGTGGCTGTGGCTGCAATGTAGCTTGCCATCACCAGTGTGTGAATGGGTGGATGACTGAACGTGTAAAGCGCTTTGGGGTCCTTAGGGACTAAATAAAGCACTTTACAAATACAGGCCATTTACCATTTACAACCAGCCACTGCAAAATCCAGTTTGCTCATCCCGGAGTTTCTGGTCAATGGCCCTATGTAGTCTTCAGAGGAGGAGGATGCTAAACACCTTGCCCAGAACAGAGAGGAGTGTGATTCCTCTCCAGTTGTTGCAGTCTGGCAGGTTGCCTTTCTTTGGGAGCTTTCTTTTGGCACGCGCGTCGATGACCAGCATGAATTGAAAAGGTCTGTCATTTCACTGACAAGGCACTGTCCACCGTGCTTGAGCATTTCAGCAGACACCATGTCCAGACCTGGCACATTGCCATTATTGAGGAGTTTGATATTGGCTGCGGTTTATTCAGTAGTTATGGTGTCTGTCCTCACGTCCAAGTCATTGGTTTGGTTGGGTGTGTTGAATGTGAATGAGCTATCACGGGGACACTGATTCAGGATCTCTTTGAAGTGTTCCATCCCATGGGTGTTTTGTTTGTCCCTAAGCTCAATCGCATTAGGTCAGTGCCTTCATTTTTGGTCATTCTCTCTTCATAACTCCACACGCCTGCTGCCGCAGCCATGACATCATCATTATTATCTCTCAGTCAGAATATGGTACATCATGTTTAGGTGGAAACTAGCGAGCAAACTTCCTGCTAACTTCTAACTCCGTTAAATTTAATAAATTCTGTTTTCATGCATGCCTGGATGTTAAATATATATTTTACACCTGGTAAAGCAGCCACACTGATACTTTTATTAAAGATGAATGAATTTAGACAGGTTTTAACTCTTAGTGATGCAGAGGGTTCATTTGACTTTGGGACCTGAAGTGGAGTTTGGACCCAGATTACTCCGCGAGGCTCCTGACTAGAGTAGCTGTAATGCTCCAACAATCCATCAAGCGGTGCAGCTTCATAGCTAATCAAAGTCGTGCTAAAACATTTTTTGACAGATTTTTTGAGCGTGTGTAATATAAAATCTGTTCAAGGTCAGTAAGAACAACCAGACTTCATACATAAGGCGCACCGGATTATAAGTAGTAGGGATAGCTCAGTAGGGTAGAGTGGTGGCCCGGATCGGAAGGTTGGGGGTTTGAATCCCCTGAACAGCTACCCTGAGGTACCCCTGAGCAAGGTACCATCCCTACACACTACTCCCCAGGCGCCCCATGGCTGCCCACTGCTTCACTGAGTGAATGGGTTAAATGCAGAGAGGAATTTCTGCATGGGGATCAATAAAGTATACATTATTATTAAGGTGCACTCTCAATTTTTGAGAAAATTAAAGGATTTTAAGTGTGCCTTATAGTCCAAAAAATATGGTACGTGTAAAACTCTGTGCTTAAGTTCCCTGGCTGTGTGTGAGTTTCAACTTGCGGGTACGAATTTTGACTCAATTTTTATTCCTTTCAGCTGATTGTGATTGACATGACATTGGTAAAATCTAACAATCCAATAAGAGAACAGATGGGTTTGGCTGTTGGAGGGGTGCTTTACAGACCCTCAGGTCCTGGAGGGTTAAATGCCCTTACACATGCATGCATTTTCCCTTATCACCTGACGACACATTCTCTGTGTGTCTGAGTTTGCTGAATTTTTTGTCACAGGTTTACATGCTTGTACAGGGAAACCCAGAGCCATTTCAACAGTTCTGTGGACCCTGGGGGTTAAGCAGTGTTGTGGAAATGACACACTTTTCACTGGACAGGATAGTTATAAAGCTTTCTTTGTTATGAATGAGCGAACCATGTTTTTGTTAAACATTTGAACATAATACAACACAAACTCTTGTAGAGGATATAAAGTCAGCAACATACATGTTTTGAAATTAGAAGGAGCAGGCGCTTCTAGTACACGTAGAGTTGCTGCAAAAAAGCAACATACAAGCAGAGCGCAGCAGCCAGTGCAAAAAATTTTGGATCTTTTGCTTAGCGATGAGCACATGTGAGCCCTGGGTCAGTGATTGATATTGACATTCACCAATCAACTGAAAGGAAGAAAAATTGAGTCAAAATTTCTACTGGTAAGTTGAAAATTACACACAGCCAGGGAACTTGAGCGCAGAGTTGTTCATGTAGTTTTTTGCTTTGTATTTGTAACCAGTTCTTCCCAATTTTCTTTTTAATTCTTTAATTGTAATTTTGCCATTTTCTTAAGAAAAAAATGGGCATGTGGCTGTCAGGTTCTAAAGAACCTCTCATTATCAAACTTAATGATCAACTAATGAATCACTTTTTGTTTTTTAATCAAGCTAGGCTAAATATGTTCTGGATCTGCCTCTATTCAGTGATCAATCTACTCTACTACTACTAAAATTAATACATTTTTCTAAAAATAACTGCACATTTAAATAGAAATCGATCCATATGGTGAAAAAATGAAAAAGCACTGTGAGTGTTTCTAGAGAGGTTCTCATTGGAGTCGCCTACATAACATATCCCTTGTTCTTGCTCTGCTAGACTAGTGTTTCTATTGTGGCAAAGGAAAAATGTTCCTGCATGTATGATTTTTCATGTCACCTTTGCAGGAAACAGGAACAGGAAGTGAGCAAAGGACACAGGAAATGTTTCCAGCTCTTTCTCCTCTATCAGACATTCTCTCCATACCTGAGAGTGTCCAGTCTCCAGCTTGGATCCTTCAGTCCAGCCGACAGCAGCTTCATTCCTGAGTAACCTGGATGATTGTAACTCAGGTCCAGCTCTCTCTGATGGGAGGGGTTGGAGCTCAGAGCTGAGGCCAGAGAAGTACAGCCTTCCTCTGTGATGAGACAGCCTGACAGACTGCAGGCACACAAAACAATCTACCTGTGATAAATTTCAGTGCTTAGTGATCAGTGCAATGTGACACTGGGAAGGAAGACGTCTCTCCGCAGCAAGGGACCTCGAACAGGAATGGATTTAGGGAGGAGCATAACGGCTGAGTGTTTGATTGGTAATGGGAAAGAGGAGACAAAAGAGGAGGATACAAGAAGCACCACAACAGCATAACAAAAATCACAAAAAGAAATGCTCAATGGGTCATTGGAAGTCCTCCAGCTGCCTAAGTTTATAGTAGGAAAACTGTGATAAATACTTTTATGCTTTACATCACTTCATGCTTTGTGTAATGTTTCTGATTTGATGACAGGTAAAACTTGTTTAAGTCTCGAGGTCCTGCTGATTTTTTATTTAAGTTTATACATTCTTTGTAAGCTATAGATTGTTATTGCAGGAGGTCAGACAAAATAATTAACAATTAGTAATTGCCCAGATTAACAATCAAAGAAAATTTTTTTTTTTTTAACTTGATAACACACTCACAACAAACTAAGTCATGTGCATCTAAATACTTGGCTAATCGTTTACTTGGATTTTCTAAATGATAGAATGAACCATCAATAGCTTCTAAATAACTGTTTTGTATTTAATATAATACTTGATTTAGAAATTGGTAATCCACGATGTAGCATGATGTAGCATAAAAATGCTGCTATTAATTGTTTGCCATTATACAGACTAAACCACATATACATATGTATAAATTGCAAAGAAGTGAAATTTATAAATGATCAATTAAACATTTACTAATACTCTAATAGTTTGTAGTTTAGTAGCTAGAAAGTCAATTGATCTGACCTGAGAGTTTCCAGTTTACAATGGGGAATCTTCATGCCAGCAGACAAAAGCTTAACTCCTGAATTCTTCAGGTCGTTATTACTCAGGTCTAACTCTCTTAGACTAGAAGACTTGGAGCTGAGAACTAAGTAAAGAGCTTCACAGGTCCTCTTTGAGAGGTAACAGAATCTTAGTCTGAAAAAAACATATTTGTGATAAAATTTCATCTGTTGACATTAGACAAATTAAATAAATAAATAAAGACAGCACAGTGCAAGATCATGAGTCACTCCTCAATTCCTTACATTTTGCAAAGAAAGTCTGAAGTAGCTGTGAATTTAAAACATGCTAATTTTAATTAGTCTGGGGCAGGCTTGGGTGCGTGGGTTTCTTGGGGTGCTCTGCCTCCATTCTGGGGCTCTGGCTGCATCTTTGGGGCTTGGGTCCTGGTTGGTGTGTATCGCCGGGGTTGTGGGTGGCGACACACCAGAGGCCTTTCATGGAACTGGGGGCCTGCATTGATGGGACTGGGGGCCTCTTCAGCTGGCGGAGAGATTGTTACATCCTTGCAGGAGGTTTCTGCTCTCTAGGAGACAGGCCTGTGCCCCCTAGCCTTGGTGGATTCCAGGGAACGTGGGTGCCTACTGTGGTCAGTGGTGGACCTTGCCCCATTGACGGATTACTTTTCCCTCCATTCCTTCCCTCCCTGTTACCAACTGCCTCCCTCTTCCCGCTCCACCACACCTACACGTGACTGTTTTAAAAGATTCCTCACCAGCAGTTGTCAGCAGCAGCATCTGACAGCAGCAGCAGACCTGACCCTGGCCTTCAAACCCTGTGTTATTCTTGTGTGTGGCTCCTGAGATTTACATAGTTTTGTGTATATATAGTGTAAATTTGTTTCCACTTGTAAATAGACACTGAAACAGAAAGGGTGAACTGCCTTATTATTATTGAATTGTTTTCTCCTGTTTATTTCAGTTAGGGAGTTAGGTGTAGCACGTGTCTTTTGTTTGTTTTTTATTTCACATAGGGTTTTACATAGCACCTCTTTCCTGACTTAGCTTGTTTTCTTTGTTATGTTGACCTTTGTTCACCGTGGATTTAAGTTTTCAATGCAGTCACAAATAAACCACCGTTCACTGCAAAAATTGGCTTCTGGGTATGGTTTTGGGGACCAGTGGGGGGGTCACTTCCTTTCTAACCCTTATGTTACATTCCTGTACCCCTAGACTGGGGCGTAACAAGGGCCTTGGGGTATAGGTGTGTCACTGAGGTGCAGGGAGGCATTTCTCCTCTGTCCCCTTCTCCCCACCTGTGCCTCAATTTTATTCCACAACCTAGACATCCACATTACTCATACTCCCATAACACATACATATAGGTCCTTGAGGGTGGGCATGCTGAACAGCGTCCAAAGGACGCTCTGTGTATTCAACCTCACCTCTGGTGCTGGTGCCCACCTCTCAATTTTAAATACATGTAGCATTGAGGGTTCTCGGCAGGGGCCACGCAGAGAGCTGCTGCTCTCTGGCAGAAAGCACCATGCCCACGGTCACATCGCTGCAGGCTCTTGTGGCTTCTGCACCAGAGCTGCTGGGTGACCCCCAGGTCTGGGGCTCTCCTCAGCTCTTTCCAGGAGGGTGGCGCAGCATCCCCTCTGGTGGTCCTCCTCGGGCTCTTGGGCTTTGGGGTGGCCTCTATTGTCTGGGGCCTGGATTGCCTCCATGCCTGTTTCATGTCCTGCAGGGCAGGGCTATGGCTCCCCACACCCACTATTAGACATTTATATGGAGAAACCTGTTGAATACAAGCATGCTCACGCACACAGGTGTACACAAAGGTGTGCACATGGGTGTTCACAGACACACTATCTTGCTTGGCTGCTGCCTCAAAGCATATCGTGCGTTGTCAGTTTTGTGACCTCAAAATAAAACATTTATTATTTACTGTTACTTATACTTATCTAGGTTGTCGCTGTGGTATCCCTACTGTCTTGTTCTCTTTTTGCATGTTTTCTTTTTTTTTTCCTCCAGCTTGTGATCCAACTGATTTTTTGTGTCTTTTCTCACTGTCCCTCTTTCCTTTCTTTCCCTCGCCTTTTCTTGAACTTCTCTTGTCTACGCTTTTCCCTTTCTTATTCCCCAGTCATGTCTGTTCCTGTTGTAATAACTTAAAATGTAGGGACAAGCTGAAGGTAATTCACGTTGAGCGTGTTTGGAAAGACAACTTTTCTTTTCTTAGAACAGAACATCATTCAGGGTCCGTTTTATGCAATCAACATTTCATGGTTCATTTCATGAATTTAAAATTTTAAAATAAAGCAATGAACAAATATTTACTTACAGAATTTTGTTGGAGGCTTTGACCACTGGCAGCAGCCTCAGAAGAGCCTCCTCTGAAGCAGAGTATTTCTTCAGGTCAAACACATCCAGATCTTTTTCTGATGACAGTAAGATGAAGACCAGAGCTGACCACTGAGCAGGAGACATTTTATCTGTGGAGAGACTTCCTGATCTCAGGGACTGTTGGATCTTCCTCACTAGAGAACGATCATTCAGTTCATTCAGACAGTGGAACAGATTGATGCTTTTCTCTGCAGACAGATTCTCTTTTTTTAAAGCGTGGAAGCACTGACCTTACTTTGAGTTTGACTCTGTAAAAAGTGACAAAAACATTAGCATCCGCTGTTCACTGCGTGGGAAGACAACATGCTCACTCACTATGTGGTTTTTTTTTTTTTGTTTTTTTTTTCTTGTTTTTTTTTTCATCTGATCACTTTCTTTTTTTTTTTTTTTTTTTGTGTCCCGTTTGGATCTATAGCCATCAGAATTGTTGTCTTAAGGCCAAGAAAGATGCCAAGCGGATTTATTTTACCAAGTGGATCATCATGGCCTTGCCATATTGGTCCATTTGATTGACCTTTATTATAATTATGAATTTATTTTATTTTCAGTTGCTACAAACGGGACAGACATGACTGGGGGATAGGACAGAGAGAGAGAATGAAAGAAAGAGAGGGAGAGAGAGAAAACCAAAGGGGAGAAGAGACGGTGAGAAGGGGGGGAAGAGAGAAAAAAAAACAAACAAAAAAAACAAAACACCTGGGTCACCTGTATGGAGAAAAAAAACAGAAGAGAAAGCAAACAACAAAGAGCAACATAATTAAAAAAAAAACGGCACCATCACAATAAACTAGCTAGCAGTAGATATCAGTGGATACTAAATAAACGATATTGTGCAGCACGCAAGATAGACAGCGCACAATGTGCTTTGAGGCAGCAGCCAAGAAAGCTGTAGTCCGCGTCTGTGAACACCCGTGTGTACACCTGTGTGCATACCTGTGTGGATCAGCATGCTTGCATTCCAAAGGTTTCTCCATGTAACGATCTGCTAGGGAGTGTGGGGAGCCACAGCCCCGTCCTCCAGGGTATGAAGCAGGTATGGAGGAGATCAAAACTCCAGACATCCAGAGGCCCCCAGAACACAAGAGACCAAGGAAGACCAACAGAGGGGCAGCCGCGCCACTGTCCCAGTAAGAGCTGAGGAGAGTCCCAGATGAGGGCTCACTCAGCAGCCGCGGAGCAGAAGCCAGGGGGAGTTGCAGTGACGCGCCCGTGAGCTCCGCCGGCAGCCAACACCTCCTAGCCCCCCCGCTCCAGCAGGCCGCAGAGAACGGGGGTGAGAGAAGACTCCAAACCTCCCTCCACCCGCTCATTGTAGTGTTGATGCATGTGTGTTCTAAGGTGCAATTAAAACCCAGGAGGGCATGGAGCTACCTGCCAGAGAGCAGCAGGTAAGCGCATAGTCCCTCCTGCTAGCCCTCAATGTCTACGTGTATTCAAAATTGAGAGGTGGGCAACGACGCCAGGGGTGAGGTGTACACCCTGATGGTAATTTGGACTCCGTGTATTGTGCCCACCCCCAAGATCCTATATGTATGTGTAATGAGAGTGTGAGTAATGTGAATGTCTAAGTTGTGGGATAAAATTGAGGCAGAGGCAGCCAGAAGGGGACAGAGGGGGAGGGGGGGGGGGTAGCCTCCTCTGCACCCTGGTGACATACCCCTACTCCAAGGCCCTGCATGTGTGGGTGGTTGTGGTGGAGCGGGGAGAGGGAGGCAGCTGGAGATGGGGAGGGAAGGAAGGGAGGGGCAAGTGACACCTCCCTTCCTTAGTGTGGACCTTCAGACAGATTCTCACTGAGTTTCTTTTTGATATACTGGACTGTTTCCTGATTGGTCTGTGAGCTACCTCCTGGCTGTGTCAGCAGACCTCGTAGGAGAGTCTGATTGGTCTGCAGTGAAAGACCCAGGAGGAAGCGGAGGATCAAGTCCAGGTGTCCATTTGGACTCTGTAAGGCCTTGTTCACAGCACTCTGGTAGAAGTGTGTCTCTGCAGATCCATCTTCTCTCTTTGATTCTTGTTTTTTAAATATTTTAGACAATTTAGCGGTCATTTCTCGCTCTCTCAGCAGATTGATTCCAGAGTTGATGAAGGTCAGATGGACATGAAGAGCAGCCAGAAACTCCTGAACACTCAGATGGATGAAGCAGAACACCTTGTCCTGGTACAGTCCTCTCTCCTCTTTAAAGATCTGTGTGAACACTCCTGAGTACACTGAGGCTGCTCTGATATGGATGCCACACTCTGACAGGTCTGATTCATAGAAGATCAGGTTTCCTTTCTGCAGCTGATCAAAAGCCAGTTTTCCCAGAGACTCCATCATCTTCCTGCTCTCTGGACTCCAGTGTGGATCTGTCTCAGCTCCTCCATCATACTTGACCTTCTTCACTTTGGCCTGAACCACCAGGAAGTGGATGTACATCTCAGTCAGGGTCTTGGGCAGCTGTCCTCCCTCTCTGGTTTCCAGCACATCCTCCAGAACTGTAGCAGTGATCCAGCAGAAGACTGGGATGTGGCACATGATGTGGAGGCTTCGTGATGTCTTGATGTGGGAGATGATCCTGCTGGCCTGCTCCTCATCTCTGAATCTCTTCCTGAAGTACTCCTCCTTCTGTGGGTCAGTGAACCCTCTGACCTCCGTCACCATGCCAACACAGTCAGGAGGGATCTGATTGGCTGCTGCAGGTCGTGTGGTTATCCAGAGGCGAGCAGAGGGAAGCAGTTTCCCCCTGATGAGGTTTATCAGCAGCACATCCACTGAGGTGGACTTTCTAGGGTCAGTTAGGATTGCAGTTTTGTGGAAGTCCAGAGGAAGTCGACACTCATCCAGACCATCAAAGATGAACACAACCTGGAAGTCTTCAAAGATGCAGATTCTTGCTTCTTTGGTTTCAGTAAAGAAGTGATGAACAAGTCCCACCAAGCTGAACTTTTCCTCTTTCAGCACATTCAGCTCTCTGAAAGTGAATGGAAATATGAACTGGATGTCCTGGTTGGCTTTGTCTTCAGCCCAGTCCAGGCTGTATTTCTGTGTTAAGACTGTTTTCCCAATGCCAGCCACTCCCTTTGTCAGCACTGTTCTAATTGGTTCGTCTCTTCCAGGTGAGGCTTTAAAGATGTCTTCTTGTCTGATGGTTGTTTCTGGTCTGTCTGGTTTCCTGGATGCTGTTTCAATCTGTCTGACCTCATGTTCATCATTGACCTCTGCAGTCCCTCCCTCTGTGATGTAGAGCTCTGTGTAGATCTGATTCAGGAGGGTTGGGTTTCCTGCTTTAGCGATGCCCTCAAACACACACTGGAACTTCTTCTTCAGTGCAGATTTAAGGTTAGGTTGACAAATTGCAGCTGGAAGTTCTGAATAACAATAATAAAAATACAACATCAACAATCAGTTCATGTTCTTTACAAAATGCTCATTTTAATTTCAGTCCCGCTAAGAAATGACCATATACAAGGTAATCGATCTCTTGAGACATTACTTAATGTTTCATTCATCCAGGAGTTTAAAACGTTATATAAATCCTCTTACTGGTCAGCCAGCTCCTCTTGCTTCATTCTCCTCAGGAAGTCCACTGCAATCTTCACAAATGCCTCTCTGCTGCTGCTCCTCTGACTCTCTAAGCATTCTGGGTAATCTGGACTCAGAACCTTCTGGATCTTCTTCAGCTCGTTCTTCACAAAAGTGATGATGTTGTCCTCCAGCAGCTGGAACAGAATATTTATGAATGAGCCAAGCAGACTGAAATCATGGAGCCAAACATCAGATCCATGTTGGACACACTGACGATCCACTGGTCTACAAAGAGCAGCATGGAGATGACTGTGAACAAAATAGATGTAAAAGTAGTTCATGTACAGACCATAAATATGGAGTCCAGGTGTGTTTGATGCTGCTGGGCAGACTGTCCACAGGGAACGTTTAAGTTCTGCTGGTCCACTCTGTGGAGGAATCGTGGAGAATTGGTTCAAGCACAGAGTAACAATCCAATCAGTTACATATATTTTTTGCTTTTGTATTTATAAATGTTCACTTATCCAGCTGTCCCCACTGAAAATTCCGCTTAGTCTTTTGCTTTGAGTTTCAGTGCTCTGCTGAGCATAAGGACTCAGAGTTGAAGATTTTAAAGCTTTACATTTTAACTTAGTCTATAAACCAGATCCTTTACCGACAATAGCTTAGGCATTAGATGGAATACCTTTGATATAAAATTGAACTGCAATCAGGAACATTGATAGTGAAATCTCAGTTATGTATGAAAAAGTCCCCTAAGGAAAAGCCGAATTCAGTTGCTAACAGTACATCCCTAAGATTAACAGCAGTAAAACCTTTACTGCATGAACATTCAGCCTTGGGAGATATAATTTGTTTCTCTATGGCTAACCAAACTTAATCTACCTGATCCTAGCTCCCGAACTTCATCATCTGCTCTTTTGGACTTGACTACTGAACTATTGAGAAACTCTGATTCAGGTGTTTCCTGGTAATTGGCCATATATGTATCTGAGATGCTGAATTATTGGCTTTTTGTCACAAGACAAACAGTGGTACAATACAAGGCCTGAAGAAGTTGAATCATTGCTTCAAAATCTAAAGGGCTCTCTGTTGCCTTAGGCATACAGAATTCCTTTTTACCTGCAAGGTTATTGACCAAGATGAGACTTTTCCCCTCTGTTGATAAAAAAACCCCCATCAAAACAGGATATTTCACATCCTTGTATTAAAGCATTGCCACTGCCAAAGATTTCATCAGATAAAGAAATACACACAATGTATTTCATCTTATAGTCTGTGAATCAGATTAAAAGATGACTGTTCCAAAACCTGAGTGAAGATTGTCAGATGAGCATGACATCTGCTCTTGGTCAGCAGTAGAGAGTTGGTATTGTATGGGACTAAACATTGCCAAAGTGGTTGTATTGTTTGCTTCTTTTCATCTAAAGGGGGCTACTATCTACAGTCAAGGATCAGGATCCGGAACTGCTTTTTAGTCACCACACTCTGTGATGTACACCAAGTAGGGTTACACGATGAGGGTAAAAATGGTGATTGCTATTACTTTTAGCTAATTTATGTAGTAGCCGTGAAACAACTTTAGTGGTGATACTGTAATGTCCTGTTTCCACAAAGGCAAAATGTCATTGCTTTTACTTTGTGAGTACTGCGCTCAGTCCTGTCACACATTTTCTACCAAAATCAACCAAAAGAACTCAGTCAGTCAATTCTCTCACACACACGCACCCACCTTTATTAAGGTAACATTGGCATGATTATTTTTATTTTCCACACTTCCCTTACTATACAGTGCAAAAGTCATAAACCACTTCTCATTTCTTTATGTTTTGCTTGGAAAATGGGAAATCCATCCAAATGTAAATGTAAATACATCATATAAGGGAAACGCATGCTCAAGTCATTTATAAGTATGGTGGCCCCTAGAGACAAAGCACGTACAAACTCCAAAACACACTTACAAACTCCAAAACACTTACAAAATCGGAAACACATGCAAACTCCAAAACACTTACGAAATCCAAAACACTTACAAACTCCAAAACACGTACAAATCCGTATATCCGGAGTTTGTACGTGCTTTGTCTCCAGGGGCCACCGTATATAAGTATAAAGTAGCTTAACAAACAAAATAAAAATTCCTCTTAAAATTGTCGGATAAAAGGACTGGATTAAAAAAGTTTCACAAAGAAGCATATACCCAAAGTATAACTTTGAAATGTGTTAATAACAACTCACCTGTCTGCAGCAGGTAGCTTTTGTTCTTTAAACAAAATGGGGTGAGCTGCAGACCTGTCACTTTTTAAGGACACAAAGCTGGGTTCAGGTCCAGCAGGTCTCCCATAGATCCTGTTAGAGAAGAAAATCTGTTTTTCATTTGCTTCATTCCTATCGATCAACCAAAGACCAAGACAGACTTAGGCTACGTCCACACTAGCCCGGATAGATTTGAAAACGGTGTTTTCGTCTGAAAAAGTGTTTTCAGTCATTTTCACAGAGTTGTGCGTCCACACTGAAACGGCCGAAAATGCTTACGTTTCAGTCCTGTGCATGCGCAAAAGTACGTGAGAATTAAATAATTTGAAGAAAAGCTATCTGGAGCATGTACAAACTGATATTAATCTTTTTTAGGGCTGTCCAAATTGAGAGCAATCAAAACAACTGCTGTATAATGCACTCCGCTATCTTTGTTTAATTGGTCACATGACTGCATCACATGACTAAAATGCATCATCGTTTTAGAAAGTCTGCGTTTTCGGGTGTCCACACTGCGACGGGAAGCTCCGTTTTGAAATGTATGCGTTTTTGAGACCGTTTTCAAAACGCTGCGTTTTTTTCTTGGAAAAAGCGCCATCTCAGTGTGGACGAAAGGCCAAAACCAAGAGGAAATGATGCGTTTTCAAAACGCATTAGTGTGGACCTAGCCTTAGAAAGCCAATGTGTCTTTTAGACCCCATTAATACAAAACTGCCCAAGGAAGTTAATTAATGCTTCAATCTTAAATATGATCAACCTATCTGTAATAATCGGCTATGTACCACAGGCCTTGAAAGAGTAGTTGTCAAACAGCTAACAGATCATCTGCAGAGGCTTATTTGAAGAGTTTCAGTCAGGTTTCAGAGCTCATCACAGCACAGAAACAGCTTTAGTGAAGGTTACAAATGATCTTCTTATGGCCTCTGACAGTGGACTCATCTCTGTGCTTGTCCTGCTAGACTTCTCTGCAGCATTCGATACTGTCGACCATAATATCCTATTAGAGCGATTAGAGCATGCTGTAGGTATTACAGGTACTGTGCTGCAGTGGTTTGTATCATATCTATCTAATAGATTCCTGTTTGTTCGTGTAAATGGAGAGTCCTCTTCACACACTGAGGTTAATTATGGAGTTCCACAGGGTTCAGTGCTAGGACCAATTCTGTTTGCATTATACATGCTTCCCTTCCCATATTATCACAAAACAGAGCATACATTTTCATTGCTATCCAGATGACACCCAGCTCTATCTGTCCATGAAGCCAGATAACACACACCAATTAGTTAAACTGCAGGAATGTCTTAAAGACATAAAGACCTGGGTGTCCTATAACTTTCTGCTTCTAAATTCAGATCAAACTGAAGTTATTGTACTCGGCCCTAAAAATCTTGGTACCTAACCAGAGAAAGTTTGGTGACAAAATTCAACCATTTTGCCTCCCCGTCTCCTTTTTTCAACCTGGACACCTTTTGTTACTTTCCCTCATCCCCTGGGCCTTTTAGGGGAATGTAACATGTAGGGTCTTTGAAAAAGGAATTTTTAGCATTGGTAGGTAGGTAAAATTTGCTGTGGTTAGGAACTGGGTAAGTTTCTATTTGTTGTTTAATGTGTATACCGCAAGAATTAAGTTGGTCAATGGAAGTAAATTGGTTAATTGTTGGTAGCCTGTGACTGAGTTGGAAGAGGTGTGTGGAGGTGTCTTAATTAGATGTGTGTTTGTAAAACTATCTCCACCTATGAAATTACTTCAAAGCTTAGAGTGTGTCTGGCACATCTTCAGTTGGCAAAGGAGGAACAAGAGAGGGAGTTTTCAAGGTTTGCAGTAGAGTTGGACCGATCCAATATAAAGTATCGGTATCTGTCCCATCCTGACCTAAATTACTGGATCTCCTGAACCCCCAGCTAACTTGACATGATGCTGCCGGGCTCTCCAGAACCCCCAGCTGATGTGGCTTGATGCTGTACGTGCTCCTTGGCCCCTCCAGCTGACGAGGTGTGATGCTGGCTGGGTTCTCCTGAACCCCCAGCTGAAACAGAAGCTGGACACTGGACGGGCCCCTTGAACCCCATAATGGTAAATGGTAAATGGCCTGCATTTGTATAGCGCTTTACTCAGTCCCTAAGGACCCCAAAGCGCTTCACACTACATTCAGTCATTCACCCATTCACACACACATTCACACACTGGCAATGGCAAGCTACGTTGTAGCCACAGCTGCCCTGGGGCGCACTGACAGAGGCGAAAACAGGTGGCTGAAGCGGCCCCTCGGATCCTCCAGCGGGAACAGACGGATATAGTGGCACCCCCTATTACACCAGTGAGCATCCACGGTTTGGACATTAAAACGGTGGAGAAGTACAAATACCTGCTATGGTGGCTGAGATCCTTTGGGGTGAACAGGACACTCCTGTTTTATACTGTGGTCTGCTGGAGTGGTGGAATGGCAGAGATGGACAGGGGGAAATTCAATAAACTGGTCAAGAGGGCCAGCTCTGTCCTGGACTATCCGCTGAAGTCCATCAAGTAGGTTGGGGAGGAGAGGATGTTGTCTAAGCTAACATCCATCATGGACAACACCTCCCACCCCTGCATGAGACTGTACGAGCACTGAGCAGCTCGTTCAGCAGTAGACTTACACCCACAGTGGAGTGCTACCAAGGTCATTCTTACCAGTTTAACATAGCTATCCTACTCAACACCTGCTTAATTGACACATCATACGGTTTTTAACACACACAAACGCACACACAAACTATATCTTTGTACACTTTTATACACATCTCTGTACGATTTTCAGTTGCTTATATACAGTGGGGCAAAAAAGTATTTAGTCAGCCACCGATTGTGCAAGTTCCCCCACTTAAAATGATGACAGAGGTCAGTAATTTGCACCAGAGGTACACTTCAACTGTGAGAGACAGAATGTGAAAAAAGAATCCATGAATTCACATGGTAGGATTTGTAAAGAATTTATTCGTAAATTAGGGTGGAAAATAAGTATTTGGTCACCTCAAACAAGGAAAATCTCTGGCTCTCACAGACCTGTAACGTCTTCTGTAAGACGCTTTCCTGTCCCCCACTCGTTACCTGTATGAATGGCACCTGTTTGAACTCATCATCTGTATAAAAGACACCTGTCCACAGCCTCAAACAGTCAGACTCCAAACTCCGCCATGGCCAAGACCAAAGAGCTTTCGAAGGACACCAGGAAAAGTAGTGTAGACCTGCACCAGACTGGGAAGAGTGAATCTACAATAGGCAAGCAGCTTGGTGTGAAAAAATCAACTGTGGGAGCAGTCATCAGAAAATGGAAGACATACAAGACCACTGATAATCTCCCACGATCTGGGGCTCCACGCAAGATCTCATCCCGTGGGGTCAAAATGATCATGAGAACGGTGAGCAAAGATCCCAGAACCACACGGGGGGACCTGGTGAATGACCTGCAGAGAGCTGGGACCAAAGTAACAAAGGTCACCATCAGTAACACACTACAACGGCAGGGAATCAAATCCCGCAGTGCCAGACGTGTTCCGCTGCTGAAGCCAGTGCATGTCCAGGCCCGTCTGAAGTTTGCCAGAGAGCACATGGATGATACAGCAGAGGATTGGGAGAATGTCATGTGGTCAGATGAAACCAAAGTAGAACTTTTTGGTATAAACTCAACTCGTCGTGTTTGGAGGAAGAAGAATACTGAGTTGCATCCCAAGAACACCATACCTACTGTGAAGCATGGGGGTGGAAACATCATGCTATGGGGCTGTTTTTCTGCCAAGGGGACAGGACGACTGATCCCTGTTAAGGACAGAATGAATGGGGCCATGTATCGTGAGATTTTGAGCCAAAACCTCCTTCCATCAGTGAGAACTTTGAAGATGAAACGAGGCTGGGTCTTCCAACATGACAATGATCCAAAACACACCGCCTGGGCAACAAAGGAGTGGCTCCGTAAGAAGCATTTGAAAGTCCTGGAGTGGCCGAGCCAGTCTCCAGACCTCAACCCCATAGAAAATCTGTGGCGGGAGTTGAAAGTCCGTGTTGCTCGGCGACAGCCCCAGAACATCACTGCTCTTGAGAAGATCTGCATGGAGGAATGGGCCAAAATACCAGCTACTGTGTGTGCAAACCTGGTAAAGACCTATAGTAAACGTTTGACCTCTGTTATTGCCAACAAAGGTTATGTTACAAAGTATTGAGTTGTATTTTTGTTATTGACCAAATACTTATTTTCCACCCTGATTTACGAATAAATTCTTTACAAATCCTACCATGTGGATTCATGGATTTTTTTTCACATTCTGTCTCTCACAGTTGAAGTGTACCTCTGGTGCAAATTACTGACCTCTGTCATCATTTTAGGTGGGGGAACTTGCACAATCGGTGGCTGACTAAATACTTTTTTGCCCCACTGTATGTAGGACTACTTTGTGTCTATATTGCTGTTGTTATAAGAGCTGTCTAACACAATTACAAATTTCTCATTCGTGGGATAATAAAGGTTTATTCTATTCTATTCTAGTCTATTCTAAACAGCCAGTTTAGCCAAAACATGGCTTAAAGACAGGTAAAAATAACAGTTACGCCTGTGCCTGTGTCCTTTGAACCACTGCTGTCCTACAGAGAGGCATTTTAGAAACCAGGAAACCATTATTAAAATCATTTAAATCAGACATTAAAATGACACCAAAGAATTCATGTTACTAACAGCTCACCTCTCTTCAGGAGATGCCTGCTGAACTTTAAAGCCAATGTGGAAATCTTCAGACTGGTCACTCTTAAAGGACACACTCCTCAATACAGGTTGAGGATTGACTTTCTGACGGATCCTAAAAATTAAAAAAAAATAAAAAGTAAAAAAATAAAATAAATGAACATAAATACAATTCTTAAAATCAATTGAACAGAGACAGCTGATAGTATGTTATACATTTTAAAATAGTTTAATACAGATTCTTTGAAAGACTCAAGTCTTTGATGAGATCTTTTAATGTAATTGTTCAAGAAATCACTCTTCGAGGACACAGAGCTGGGTGGAGGTCCAGGTGGGTTCCTGTGAATAATGATGCAGCAGTGATGTGAGTGCTGAGCATGGAGAAGAGTCATGGACAGTTAGAGATGGTCATCTCACCTCTGAGCTTTGGTCTGGCTCTCATGTTCCCCACACAGAGTGCTTTTAGAGGGAGGGACTCCCTCCTCTCTGTCCTCACACTGATCCATGCTGCTCAATTCACATCAGCTCACACCAGGGCCGTGCAGAGAGGTTTAAAGGGGCGGGTGCTCAAAGTTAAAAAGGGGCACATTGAACCAGGCTGAATAACAACAACACACATTCATCAAGAATCTAATATGGGAAGGGCAGGGCTGTGTTGATCTGAGACTGTAGACATTAAAAAGTCCACAGGAGAGATGGTAGCTGATTAAACAAGTGTCATGAGATAATAACAAAATGCAAAGATTGGTGACAGCGCTTGGAACCATAAGGCAACAAAAAACTGTGAGAAATAATTTAGGCTCTGCCTGTGAATCACTCTTTGCTTCTCTTCTTCCTTCCATCCCATCATTTCATATATCACTCTCCACTTGCTGTCTATGTGAGAACAAGGCACAACTTGCTATTGCAATAAACTATAATCTAATTATCCACACCTAACAACTCTTGCACTTAATCTATAATAAAATGATGACAGAAAAATGTTATAGCACTGCCTTTAGTAGCCTCACACAGCTCCTGCTGTTTCCTCCTCATGTCCTTACCAGCCATGTCTGCACAATGTTATATCATGAGTAATATTTTTTTAAATCCAGCTAAATAAAACACACACATGCACACACAGTGACATTTTAGACCTTCTTCAGAATACTGTATATACTGTGGGCATCATGGTGCTGATCCAGAATCCTTACATTATTATTTATTACTAGAGCTACAATAATAAAGCAATGAGGAGGGGGAAGTAATAAATATGAAATAATGTATTTATGATGATTCCATTTGTTTCACTATCCACTCTGTGCAGGGCAAAGCTTATACATTTTTAAACTGTAGAGATACAATCATTTTACTGCTGTAAAATCCAACTTTTGTCTTATTTAAAATATAAATCTAATACAATCTGCTTCTTAATGTATGTTCTTTAAAATACAGCGTGTGTTTTTAATATATTATAATTATAATAATGCATAATTATGTGGACATGCATATTAGATCGTTTTTTTGTGAAATATAATCCCTCCAGAAATGCAGGAAAAGCCCGGAAGCTTACTTTAAAACTAAATATGTTCCCTAAAACGGTGACAGAGCTACAGACCCATGACAGCCTTACACAGGTAGCCAGCAGCTGTGACCAGCACTACTTGTGCAGTTAATAAAAGGACAGGTAATGTTTGTCGCGCTGTTGCACACACAGCACGCTCGTTTGTTTCAGTTCGTCAGCTGCAACAAGACATCTTACCAACGTGTACGTAATAAGCTGATACTCCTGGGTGCTACACACTACAGTGTGCGCTGTACACCTACTTACTGGTTGTGTCGCATCAGTCTGTGTCTCTGAGTTTAACTTGTGTGGTCATCCCTAGCTCTATTTTTTTTTATTCCGACCGCTAAAAATGCGCCGTGGCTCTTTGTGAGTCTCGTTCCCGCTTGTAACCAGCAGCGTTTCTGC